>NC_136001.1:13915000-14215000 GCF_048128805.1 Centroberyx gerrardi
AGAAAGAGAGAGGGAGAGAGAGAGAGAGAGAGAGAGAGTAGGGGAGTAAGAGAGCAAGAAAGCAGGAGATGAAGAGTGAAAGAGAGCGAGGATGAGAGAAAGAGGGTGGGGAGAAAAAGAGAGAGATTACATAAAACCAAATTGGTCTCCATATCACTGCTTTCCATAGTTTCTTTTTCATGCGTCAGATATGTGTGAGAGGAGCTTGTTTGGAACAAAGGAAGAATCTAAAGTGACTTCCACTAATCTGCCTCCAGCTATAGAACCTGGGACAGAAACCATGCACATAATCGAATCATTCTCCCCCCGCGATCATTGCAACACACACTGCACTTTTGCCGAGGAGCAAGCAGAAGAAGCTTGCCACACACACTGATCCACATACACACAGAGATGTCCCTCACAAACACACGTTTCTCACCTTTCGGAGGACAGACCTTTGGCACAAGACCTGGTCAATGAACGTGAAAAAATGTGTATGTTTGTAAGTCTGTTTTTCATCAATCTTTTCTTCTACTGCAGCCTTCCTACACTAGCCATCCCTACGCAACCGCAACAACAGTCTTTATTTTGTATTCCGTTTCCACACCAAAAACCAAGGACACAAAACTTTCTAGATAAAACCAGACAAAACTGAAGGATGAAACACTCTCACGCACATGCAGACAGTCACACACACAAATATACACACAAAGCATACACAATTGCCAGGCTGATGTGAATGCAGCACACACTTCCGCATAAAAATAGAATATAGCTTCCCCATATTTGCTCTCTCAGACATACTGTATGTACATATGTGTGATGTGCATGGCAATAAAGCCAGTGAGCCATCTTCAGAGCTTTGTACACCTGCTATTTTGCTGTTTTCATATTACAACTAAGCCACAGCATGAATCAGTAGCTATCTATTTTTTTTAGTATCTATCTATTTATCACCGACACACACACACACACACACACACAGTCACACACAGCCAACAAATTAATTATATTTCATTTTTAGATCACCTAAGGATCAGTATGTAAATTTCAGAGTTATGGTCTTTCAGAGATATATTCTGTTTGTGAGATCATAAGACGCATTAGAAACAATGCTGCCTACAAAGGCAAACAGCTGTAGCTGCTTTTGCGTGTTTTAAAGGTCGATGACTAGGGTTTAGATTTAATATTAACAAATGAAAACTGTAGCAATAAATGCCATTAAATAATATGTGGTCCACTTCTGCACTAGCAATACTTTTGTCAGGGCAAGGGATAAACTTTGGAGACAGGATTCTCAGTTTCACTACTCACAGCTACTCCTCTGGCTTTAAAAGAAAGTTGCAAAGCTCCAGACTTTGCATAAGTAACATTTGTGAATTTGTTGCCCCAAGGGATTGTGTTCAGCGGCTGACTTAAATAATAAATGATGCAGTCTTTTCAAACAGTATGAGAGTCATATGCTATGTTCAAAATATTACTTCTTAGTAATGATAATGTGTTTTTAATTTAATTTTAGGCATATTCACAGAACCATGTAAGTTTGTTTATGAGGGCTCTCATTCCAAAATGAAATATCCACAGTATGAAAAATGTAACATGTCAATATAATTGCTGACATAGGGGTGAAACTTGGTATATTATTGATGTTGTTAGCTATATTGAAGCCATAACTTACGTAAGAGCAAAATGAAACCATCAGTATTTTTTTTTTTTAATTATTAAATAATGTTTTGTTTTGTTATGTTTCTTGTTGTTTTTATAGAGTTCTGGAATGAAACCTTTTATGCGGGAGGAATTAGACTGGTTTCAAGATACATTTTCATTTTAGCCCTTCAAATCCACAACTCACACAAACAGAACTAATTTGCTCCAACTGCTCCAACAAGTAAATGCAAAGCAATGACACTGACAACACTGCACAAAATATATGTTATAGTGCCACCTCCTGGTAAGTCATGATATTACACCTTTCTTCTTCCTGCTGGCCTTGCCTGCTTGTCTGAATTAGTATTTTGCTTCTGTTCCAGCAGTGTGAAATGGGGTCATGATCCAGACGACTGCTGACCTCAGTTCTCTCCTACAACCTGTTCTCTGTGATATCAAGAACTTGTGAATATTAATACACTTTAGAAAAGGAAAACATAGTACATTATACATGGCTGAATTTCCAAAACACCCTTTTCATAATAATTTAATCCCTAGGAGAAGAGCCTCCTCATTATTTCATATACCTGAATTCAGAAGATGCCTCTTGCATATTTCATGTGAAGTCGCTGAATGATTCACAACATTAAGGAGACAGGCTGCAAAAATTAGAGACTCAAGTGGCTATTAATGAGAACAAAAGAAAAACTGGGGTCAACCTCATTTTCTGCAGCACTTGCACAGCTTCCTTGCAATAAACAAGTTTATTACCCACAAAACTGAAAGCAGAAGCCATTCCTGCCTATAGTTTGAGGGGTTTATTCTAAATGATTAACGTCAGTTACCTGAAACTCATCAATTTGTGAAAATTAAGCACCTTATTTCCTTACCATTTTATCAGTGTTTTACTTTAAAATGTCAAAAATGAGCATGTGTCACCGTTTTCAAATGACAAATCTAATTTCTGAGACCTAACACCATGATTAATGTTTGCCGAGTGTACCTTCTTTAAATTAAATTATTTAGATCCTAATTAATTAAAATCACAGAAAATGAGAATATCTTTTGGAGTAATTCTATTTCTTTATTTCATACTTCATGTCAAGATATCTTTTTTCATATGAAGTTACGTCTCATAACAAAAGATCATGTGTTTAAGGAGGAAGGGGGGAAAAAAAAACGTGGCTCACAAAATAAAGGCATTCTTTCATAATATTCTTTACAAAGTCATCTTACAACAAACAAACAAAAACAAGGACAATGTCTCAATGGTAACAGCAGAGTATGATAAATCAAAGTTCCTTTTGACTTCAACCTAACCGTGACAAAAGAAAAAGAACAGAATTATCTGTACATACAAATATAGCTCCTGAGATTCTTAGTGGGACAGAGTCACTGCAAGGCCTGCACCAGAGCAATGTAAGCACCAGTTATCTTTTCCCCATTGATAAATGCAAATAAAGTCATATGAATCTCAATTGTTTATGTTTAATAAAATGTTGTGTCTTTCATCAGCTCCTGTACTGTCGATAATTGACTGTAATTGAAGATTATTGCCCATTGTAATAGATAAGTGTTTTGCTAAGCTGTATTGCAAAGTTGATTTTTCCTCTGATGTAAACATTGCAGTGGTGAAAGATGTGGAGCAATATCTGACCCTGACATGTACAACTGGTGATGTGAACAAGTGTCAAACAGAAACTGCAAGCACAGGAAAGTCACAGCTGAATCTTCCCACCCTTACATGATCCAAGCATCACTTTTCTCTCGAAGAGAGATGAAGATTTTTTGATGAGAAACAATGAGAAATAAAAGAGATCCTAGCTAGGTGCATCTTAAAAAGTAGACATGATGTGGAATTAGTGTATAATTATCTCTTGTTCACAAGGACATAACAGTTACAGGCAACGACACAGACTCTCTCTCTTTAGCGACTGAAAACTTTGGTGATGCAGAAACGGCTCGAGATACCTGAACACTTCATTTTAATATTGCTCTGACAAAAGTAATCATATGCTTTACGATATTCACCGACGGCACGACCGCTTGACACACGCATTCACACACATGGAAACCTGACGAGAACTTGGCGAGCAAATATTTATATATACACACACACACACACACGAGAGCTGCAGAGAAGACTCTTCTATGTGGTCCTCTCTCTTGGTTTCTTCCTATAGGACAAGACAGATGCTTTATGGCTGGCACTATTACACTGCTGACATCGTCCACCACCTCCCTCTCTTAAATTTATACACAACAAACTGAAGACTATTACTGGTGGTGGTGGGGGGTGGGGTCTTATAACTCACTGCTTTTTAATCTCCTTCTCTTCTCTCATATGCCTTCCTTTCATAACTTCCGCCCATCAGCCAGAGATAAACTGAGATCAATAGTCAGTTAATGTTTTTTTGTTTTTTTTTCCCCCTCTCACAGATCCAAGATTTGGGGTTTTGGACGAAGACAAACAAGTTTCCATCTGTTGGGGAGATCTGTTCATCCAATGGATGCGTTCAAGACGAGTCCTTCTGTTCTTTGCCAAAGCCAGAGTCCCAGTTGACATATCACTCAAACAGTCATCCATAATCTGTCCATTTTTATCTGCCAAAGAGTATGATGAAAAATCTGTTATCCTGACTTAACCCACAAATGGTTCCCTCTTGCTGCTGATCTCAATTCAGTTTGGTGCGTTTCCCCCTTGTGGCAGAGGATAGGTGAGGGTGAGGGCGTACACGCCGATCCAAGATATGCACGTCCGTGTCCTTAACCTCCTAGTGTCCGTTTGTCTCGGGGGCCGAGGCGGGGGTGGAGGGGGTCGAGGAGCGAGAGGCGGCAGAAGCCTTCTCTCCACCGGGACTGGAGATGGCGGGCACGCTCTCGGGGGCCTTGACCCCAGCCAGACCTACGGGGGACACCCCAGCGGCCGCCGCCGTAGCCGCTGCAGCCGCCCTGGCCGCGGTGATGGCGGACACTGGTTTGGGCTGAGCCTGAAGCCCCGGGCTGCAGATGAGGTGATGCCTCTCCCAGTCCTTGTGCTGGCAGAAGGAGCCGCAGTAGCGAGCGGCGTTGCAGCCGCTGCACGTCTCGCTAGCCTTGCGGCCACAATTCCAGCAGCACTGAGCAGGAGGGAAAGAGGGAGAAGTGTAAGTTTATCAGGGCAAGAAAAGGTAAGGAAAGAAGGAGAATATTTGTGCGTCTCTCATGTTCACCACATATATGCAAGCTTCTAAAAAAATTACCCCTCCTTCAACGTGTGTACTTCTTTGTAAGTTGACTGTAAAATGTAAATATACTGTGTTTGTGTGCACAATCACTTGTTTTTGCACAACTGCATATATACTAGTTCCATAATTTACATGTCTGCTCACCTCGCTGGAATCCTCCTGTTCGTTGATGACCATGATGGCATCCTCTTGGGCCTTCCTCTTCGCCTCGGCCAGCGTCTTCTCCATCTTAGCCCTCTCGGAGGCGATCATCTCGAAGGCCTTCTGCTCTGCCTCTGCCACTGCCTTCTGAACCTCATCCATGGCCTGACGCTTCACCTCATTCACTGCCTCTTCTGCATGGTGGGAGAGACAAGAGGAGGAAGGGTTTTAGTTCTGGTTTCGTTCTTCTTAAGTTTAGCTCTACTTGTTTAAGCCGCAAAATGGTGCTGTCTATCAGCACACAGTAGTCTATTATGCGTAATCTGCCCCCAAAACGTTCACGTAATATTATTTACGATATCATTAGTGTTCAGTAATCTTGACTGTTTACAGTAGACTGTATTATGATTATCTTCATGTTAAACAAAGGTTTTGTTATGGTGTTCTTACCAGCTTTCCTCCAGATCTCATCTGGAACGTATGTTGAGCCTGGCCGTGGAGCGAAGTCGCGCTGGGTGTCTGTGGGAAAACAGAGACAGGAGGGAGGGATAATTAGCACCTATCACGGCTTAGAGCGATCTGAGATTAACACGATAAGATAATAGGTTAACGGTTGACTTAGTGAATGACAGATCAAACAAGTTACAGGTGTTTAAAAAGAATAGCCAGACAGAGCTGTACAGTCAGAAACACAGGCAGGCAGTAATGACTTATTATCATCTATGTCTATTTTGTTATCTATGCAAATAAGTCAAAATATCTAGGCCACACATCCAACGCAATCCTTGTTTATCAGAGTCCCGGAGTGATCTGAGATCTGACAGCTTTAGAAAGGAGTGTGTTTGGCTTGGAGGAAACGGTGGACCAACAAGCTGTGTCAACATTCTGTCTGTTCCTTCATTTATCTTTTTCTCTTCCCTCGCTCCTGCATCCATCTCTGTGTTTCTGCATCTCTAGCTCAAACCCTGCAGCCCTGCTCTCATCTGCTCTCTCACTCCCTTCCTCTCTCCCCATCTCTCACTTCCTCTGTCTCACACCCACTTCCTCTCTCCTTCAATTTCTCACCATCCCCCCCCTCTTTACCCACCACCATCCCTCCCCCACCACAATCTTCCCCAGCCCAAGCCCAGGCAGGCAGGCAGGCTTCCCGGCTGGGGGCCCAGATGGTGCTCTGGCGAGTCAGCCAGCTCTGGGTCTCTGAGCCTGCAGGACGGCAGGACGGCCCTTCTGTGGCCGATCTGGCCGGGGCCAGTCCTGGCACCTGTCTGTGACTATGGACCAGCAGGGGGACAGCGAGGCTGGCACTCAGAGAGAACACTGCCAGTACACAGCAGACTGAGGGACTAACTGCTGAGGGACTCGCTAACACACTGACATGTGACTTAGTTAATGATAGAGGTGCAATTCTAAACATGGTCACTAGAGGGTGTAGGGAGTATGAAAGAGGTGTGAGGCTGTTCCGGTTTGTGCTCAGATCTTTTAGTCCCATGTAAGTAAATTTCACGATGTCCACGATGTCACGATTTTGTCACAGACCTGAGTTTTTAGGATGAGCAAAAAAGCTATGTTCTTTTCAGAAATTGAGAAAGACTGATGACTTTTGCCTATGGCTTAGTTTTAACTTTTAGTAAAATATTTAGAACAATTTCTAATGGTTTGGCTTGGTCCCAGGGTCATGAAAATGCACTCCGGGGGAAATTGATAGGTGCCCATCACAGAAAAGACAACACAATTAGACATAATAGGTTTCTGCAGAACACCAACCGATGGAGCGGAGATTATAAATACCCACCAGGCTCTGCAGAGTGCGGGCTGTGTGTCTTGGAGAAGGGAGTGGAGCCGGAGCCTCCTTTGCGCGGGTCCTCCTGCTCGCTAGAACGCCGTCTCCAGTAGTTGAGCTCCTCGCGGTCCGACTCCTGGCACCGTCTGAGCACGCTCACTGACCTCCGTGTCTTTTCCACCATGTCCACAATGCAGTTTAACACCTGACAGAGGACACAAGAAAAAAAAAAACATGGTCAAATGAGTTTGCCTTCAGTTATTTACTGAAGAAAGGCATCCAAATCGTACCTCGACTCAGAGTGAAATTAAATATATAATATGAGGCTACTTTGTTCTGCTATATAATGATTATAAGGGTCAGAATTTGAGTGTATGAAAATGTGTCTGGCAATGGCAAGTTACTTAAGTATTAGTGGGTTTTCACTAGCTTCTGTCACTATGGCAAAATATTTTCACTTTACTTGTCATATAAATCTCCAGAGAGGAGAAGCCTATTATACCTCCAAAATAGCTCATATAATATATTAAAAGCATCATCACTAGTAGCAGGATATTTATGCCTTTTATGAACATATATTGTCCAGATGTACAATTAGATGTACATGTTGCTTTGAGACTCTGAGAAGGTAACATGGACTAGCATTTTGCTGATGGCCCTAGCAACAAAGGTAATCTTTTATTTTATTTCTGTAGTCCCAGCCATTAGCAGCAGTGATTCCTGTCTACACACTTACATGGTCCAGATGCCTCCATTCATCAGCCCACTCTCTGTCTGTCAGTCTGTGGTCCACCGGCTCCTCGCGGTAGCCCCCGTTAGTGCCTGATTAAAACACACACAGAAGACAGACCACAGGCCAATGTGATTAACATTCTAGCTAATGTAACACAAGCGGTGACAGTATAAAAGTGAGAGGTGTGTATGTGTGTGTGAGCACACGTGTGCGTCTGTGCGTCTAGCTAGCTGTTTTTAGTTAACGCCAACCACAAAACAATGGACTTCAAACTTTGAAATGACTTCATTTCACCACAAGATTTCCTGTGATGATCAGAATTTGTGAACAATCTGAGAGCTCAAAATGAACCCTGTGGGCACACAGTGGATATGCCTAATGTCCACTTCCCTCACATACCAGAAGATCGATGACTTAAAATCAAAGAAGGCACCTTCTTTAGATCCCAAGATAAGAGTGACAGGAGAAGGGCAGAGAGGAGAAAACTTGGAGACAAAGACGAAGAGAGTGAGACGGACAGAGAGATACTGAGCGAGGGAGGTGGAGTGAAAGAGAGAAAGGAGAAGCCTGTGACGCTGAACAGACTCCCAGCACCCAGAGCCTGCACACATCTGGAAGTCAGCTGTCAACCCCACACACACACACACACACACACACACACACAAGCTCTGCTCCCCAAGCTCTCCCTTGGCCCCTCCCCTCCTGGAGCTTGCAGCATTCCAGTAGGGAGACACTCAGGCTGAGTGGAGTGGCTCCACTTCTAAACACAACCAGCCGGCCTGACACTCACCAAGGACCATTACACACACACACACACACACACACACACACACACACACACACACTTCTACACTTAACAATTTGGTGATTTGATTCCAATTCAATAAATGCACAATACATGACTTAAACAGTATCTAATAGTAAATTTAGCCGTAATAATAGGTTACACACATGCCTGTGCTCATGCAGCACACATAAAAATCTTGACACGTGTCCATACGCACAAGCACCACATGAAGGCACACACACTGACTACAAAGAGATAGAAAACCACAATCTCTTAAAAGTGAGCAACAAACGGCCAACAAGAGACCACATGCACACTAAGCCTAGTGAGGAGAATAATCTTTCTCTCATACACACACACTAGCCTTCTCTTCGACCTCTCTCCTACTCCTGGTTCTCATCAGTGTTCATCAGTTCAAAGCCAT
The DNA here is from genome assembly GCF_048128805.1 of Centroberyx gerrardi. NCBI lineage: Eukaryota > Metazoa > Chordata > Actinopteri > Beryciformes > Berycidae > Centroberyx > Centroberyx gerrardi. The sequence continues at coordinate 13,923,722 of NC_136001.1, forward strand.
GAGTGTGTGGAATGATGTGTGTGTGTGTGTGTGTGTGTGTGTATGAGTTAAGTGGCGGCAGGCGGGCGGGAGGCTGTCAGACAAGGGACTAAGGCCTCGTAAACACAGCACCACTACCGTGAACATATCAAGGTGTGTTTCTATGTGTGTGCGTGTATGTGTGTGTGTGTGTGTGTGTGTCTGAGCTACTGCTGTTTCCACTGTGTGCTGACAAGCCCCAGATGGAGGGTAGATATACACCAGAGTAGATCCAACCCTCCCTGCCTGGACAGTATGGCTCTGTTTATACACACATGTGGACTGCATAGATCTATGGGGCTGTCACTCATATGGCCATGGCTGCACAAACATACAGACCACCCATTATCCAGCAGATATCGATCATAGAATAAGGTGTGTTTGTGTACGCATGTTCATGCACACATTCACTTATAAATGTGTCTGTGTATCTATGTACCTAGCATCTTCTTGTCATTACCAGGGTTGTGAGAGGGATGACAGACCTTTTAGAAAAGTGCAGGGTCATATACTTTCAATCTTCATTAGAAATGACTGGGGGTTGCGTACCAAGACACCTGAAATCCTACAAAAAAACAAAAAAAAAAAGACCTTGAGAAATGACGGCTTTGCATCACTTACCAGGAAGTCTGGGCCTGTCTTTGAGCTCACGGAGCTCCAGCATGCGTTGGCTGTGCTCGCGGTGCAGAATGTGCGGTGCTGCGATGTCATCCAGGGCGTAGTGCTGCAGGGGCGGAGGGGTGGGGTGAAGCTGGGCGCTGAGGGGCAGCGGGTGGGCGGGGCTGTGTCGGGGAGCGGGGCTGATGGTGCAGATCCGCTTGGCGGAGGGCTCCAGGGCTGCAGGTGGACGCTCGTGGAAACCGTTCTCTTTAGCCCTACAGGAGAGAGGGCAGCGGGGGCGTTTAGCGATGGAGCAGCAGGATGAGTAAGTCTGTGCATGTCTAAACAGTTTACCTTCACATGCTTGAATAGTGCTTTAGCGTTGCCACCTATTATATACATGTATGTATACATGTGTCCAAACACTTGGGATGGTCCTGCATATGCAGAGGCTATATTTCTAGGCGATATTTGTGTATATAGGCAATTCTTCTGAATTTCTCTAACCTGCTGGGACTGTGTCTCTTGGGCCCAGTGTCGCCCGGCTCCATCAGCAGCTCGGAGGAGTCAGGAGGGGAGGCCATAGTGGTGCTGAGCAGGAGGTGCTCATGCTGGGACAGGTACTGGGCCGGGGTCTGCTTGGCGGCCCGTGCACAGTGGAGCAGCTCCCTCTGCAGTAGGGGCAGGTTTGCCTGGCAAGGGAGGAAGAAACTTGTCAAAGCGGGACCTGGGTTTCTTTGCTAATCCTACCAAAGAGTGCAAAGTCAGGGAGGAAGGAACTTGTCAAAGTGGCCCCTAGGTTTCTTTGCTCATACGAGAGATACAAGAGTCCAAAGTCAGGGAGGAAGAAAAGAAAGAAATCTTCCCATTTTGAATCTGCTCATTATGCAGTGGGCACTAGCATTGTTAGATCAGGTTTAACTAACATATCACCTATCCCTCACATACTCATCCAGAAAAGCTATGGAAATACCATGGTGGCATGGTGGAGAGAGGGGAGAGTGAGGGAGGCAGAGAGAGACAGATATAGAGAGAGAGATACACCGGGCAGCACCCTGTCATTGAGGGAGGGGAGGGGGAAAGTGGACCAAACAAACCAGATCTCTCCTAGATAGACACATAGCAGACCACCACCACATCGCTGTAACAGAGGGAAAGACAGAGCAACACATAGCTCAAAGACACAGAGCAGATCTCCCTTCTGGGGAAGGCGCCTGGCTGGGAGTGGGTGGGTGGAGGGGGTGGAGGTGTGTGCGTGTGTGTGTGGGTGGGGTGGAGGGGGGGAGTCGACTCCTTGAGGTCTGGGTGTAAGGCTCAATTTGGGTCTGGGTGTGGGGCTGCGGCTAGTGGCTTTCTTCACTGGATTGAAAATGGCTGCTAGAGTGTCTGAACTGCCGCTGAAATTGGCTGAAACCAACTCACTGCACACAGCGCAGCAACTTCATAGGGTCCTAACTCACAAGCTGCTCACAACAAACACATGCAAAATGAATGGGAGGCCAGAGAAAAAGACGAATGAAATATGATATGAGATTACACAGACTCCATTTCTTCCTCGTCCCTTGCCCCTCTCTTTCTTATGTTTCTCTGAGACTGTCTCCTTCCCTCTATCTCTCTATCTCTCTTTGGTTCTCTGCATTTCCCTAATGAGGACCAGACCCCGGTGTGTTTGTAATTACACCACTTCCTCACTCCCTCTTTCTCTACTTAAACAACCAACTAAATGGCCCTTATATACCCTTCTCATACTGTGACTCTGATCCCTCTTACCCACATAGCACCTCCGATCATCCTCTAACAGATTGTGTAGACCACCTTCCTATCTAAACTTACGCTTAGCCATCTTCCTCCTGACCTTTACTGCTCTGTCTCTATATCAGCTAATACTTTTCCTACCTTCTTTACAGAGACGCCTGTACCTCAGCCTCATGGTTGTCTACCCTCACCCTACCCCTCTGTTCCCTTCTGCTCATCTCCCATGCCCCTCTGCTTTCCCTTCTTTCCCTGGGGCCCCAGCTAGCAGACACATGTGTTGTGTGTCAGTTGAGCAGAGGGCTCTCTGGGGTTCAGCGGGGCGGATGCTAGATTGGCGGCGCCTTGGCAGCTGAATGCTCTCTTTTAACGGGACGGCGGCTCCATATGGCGCACTGGAACCCATAAAAGAGGGAAGGGAACGCTTTATAGGCATGTTTCACACTTCCGAGTCTCTCTCTCTCTCTCTCTCTCTCTCTCTCTCTCTCTCTCTCTCTCTCTCTCTCTCTCTCTCTCTCTCTCTCTCTCTCTCTCTCTCTCTCTCTCTCTCTCTCTCTCTCTCTCTCTCTCCCCCATCTGTCTATTTCACTCTCTCTCCCTCCTCTCACTATCTAAGAGAGACTACTCTCAAGGAGTTGGGATTAAGTTGTGGGACCTCCCCCCCCCTCCCCAATCGTAAATTAGTGGAAGGAGGGGAACAGAGGTTTCTTGTCTCGACACTCTCAGACAGACAGACGCAGGGGCTCCAAAGGTGAGCGAGAGGTAAGCGTGGAAAAAGAACAGATTTCTGCTGCTTGAAGTTACAGCAGTAACAGCAGTGCAACTGACTGGAGTGTAATTTATGTGCTGCTTTCCTGAGGGGAGCTCTTAAAAAGTATACTCTTGCAGACTCCCCTGGTTACAAAGGGGCTCAAGAGGCTGTTAAACTTACACTCGCCTGTTGCTTGTTAAGTCAACACGCAAAACCTGATTGTTACTTTGAACTGCTGAGAAGCAGTTTATTGAATTTGAAAACCTACACATATCATATTTATAGAATGCTGCGTGGCATCCTGGGGGATTTTTTAAGAAATTGTATACTATTATTTTTCATCATTGCTGCCATGACTTACACACTGGAATTAAATTATCCAGATAGTATTCAGATCATCTTGTATTAGCAGTTACATTGATGACAAGGACCTACTGTTCACCACTTATTATTCTGTGATAAATAATGTGCCACGGTTGACAACCGTGGCACATTATTCCCTTGGACAGGTCCAAGGGAACAAGATGGAAGAGGAGGATGAAGAGGTGTTTACCTTTAGAAAAGGAATAACAAAAGGGCGTAGGGGGAAGTTGGTGGCCTCCTGAAGCCGTGAGTGGAACTCCTCAATGGTGACTGTTGAATTCTGGGAAGTAGGGAGGAGAAGTCAACCAACACATTTTCACAAAGTTATCAAAAGTCCAAATTTTAGCAAGTCATAAAGAGAAGATGGCATTTCTACAACAAAAAATAGATTTTTTTTTCTTCTTAAGTAGTGAAAGACTTACCACGAGGGCCAGAACTAGGTTTCGGACGCTCTCTCCAATCTCAGGAGAGATGTCGTTGCCAAACTGCTGCAGTGTGGTCAGGAAACGTTTCAGCTTGCTCAGCTGGCGCGCCCCGCAGGTGGCCGGCAGCTGCTGGTTAGCCAGCGATGAGGAAGAGGAAGAGGATGGTCCATTGCTATAACGTTGAGGTGGGGATGGCACAGCGTTCAAGGTGGGCGGGGAATGATGATTCCCATTGGTCACTGAGGAAGAAAAGGTAAGATGAACCAATGAGAAACTAAGAAATTAAGATGAACCCAGCTCAGATTTGACAGATGTGTCGACCTACATATGCTACCACTTTGTCTCGTTTCATCCATACTGTTTTCAGCTCAATGAAGAGCAAGAACAGGACATCTTATTTCTAACCCAGTTTTTTTCCACGTTTCAACCATCTTAAGATATCAGATCTACGTGTCACATGTGGTTAAATATCTAAACATATTAGTCTTGTGCAAATTTAGCCTATGAATACAAATGTAGTCTAAGATGAAAAAGATAGATGAGAAATAACCTCGGATGTGAATCAGAGAGAGAAACTCAGGCGGTGTGGAGAAGAAGAAAGGAGGCTTACATGCTGTGGTGGAAAAGGAGGCCGGGCGAGGGCCGCTGGGGTTGATGGAGGGCAGGGGGGGCATGGTGGAGCTGGCACTGCTGCTGCTGCTGCTAGGGGCTGATCTGGAATGAGTCTTAACATCCACAGGAGAACCGGGCATGGCAGGGCTCTTCTTCTCTCTACTGTCTGCAGAAGGAGGGGAGAGAGAGAGGTCAGCCTTGGGTCAAGGGCTGTAAAGCATTTAAGAAAATTGTTGGTCACTGTTTGAGCATGGCGCTGTACGGAAATTAAAACCAGGCTTTGACTATTCAAATCTCATTGTCCATATCTAAAAGGCCTGTAAAAGGCAGCGTTTTGTGACAATATAGATGAGCAATTTTGTCAATAAACCCAAGAAGCAGTATTTTTTGAAAATAGTTTTGTTTGTCATAATCCACCATTTTCTCTACTCTCTATATTTATTTTGTCAATTTGCCAATTCCCATCACTGCTGATATGCACAAAAGTCTGGCTTTGATCTTCAACATAGCGGCATACCCACACAAAGATACACAATAAGTTTAAGGATAACAACTATTTTCTTGAAAACACTGGAGGAGGAATTTTACTCTTTTGCAGTCTCATCACACAAAAAGATCAGCAGATGGGTCTCTGTGAAAGAGGCTGGTGAGTAAAAAAAGACCACTCTAACTTTCCCTCATCAGCTCAATAGTTTTAATCAATGCAGAAAGTTTAGGTCTATAGCCTTTGTCACGGAAGAAAACAAAAACGCCCCCCCGCCCCCCAGCCACTCCAACACATACACCCCGGGCATCAAGCACCCTGCCCCCCCATCAAAGAACCAGATGTCTTAGGTTTAGGCCTTCACTCCCGACCATTCAGATCAATAACAGAAGAAATGCTGAAGAAGGCTATTGTGTGGGAGAAGAAAGCCCCCTCATTGAGCAAAGAGGGGGGCAGAGAAAGAAAGAGGGAGAGAGAGAAAGGGACGGGGCTATTTCACGCTTTACTAACAAGATCGGCAAAGCTTTTGAATGTTAAACGCATACTTCTCAATATGCTATTGCTGCTGAATGAGACCACCAGATAAGGGATAAGGAGAGTGTGTGATGGGGTGGTGGTGGGGAGATCTGGGATCAGAAGCTGTCTTTGTGTGTTGGAGATCCATGAAGGCCGGGTCCCGTCTCCATTTAGAGTGGATCAGACGCTTCTAACTGCTTTAAGAATGGACGATTAATAGACAAGCAAGGTCTCGCAGGTCATGGGTCAGCACAGAGCAGCTTTTTAAATGTGGTTTCATGGTTTTAGGGCTTTGGCTTCAATGGCACCCTCTATATCCTTTTCACTGCTATGAACTCTGCATGGCCTTGAGCCACAGGGCTCTCAGTTTTTAAAGGCTTAAGTTGGAAAGCCTCGAGTGGGTAACTCAGAAGGAAGAACAAGGTCCATTGTACGAAGCAGAAACATTTTGGATGATGCACAAATGCTTACAAGATTAAATGCATTGAGAAATCAAAGAGGAGTGTAATTATAGTACAAGTGAATATACAAGCATGCACACAATAAAATAAGAAACATTCCAAAACAAAGCGGAACTCTTGCTTTGCTGCACTCCATGATGTGACAAAATGTTCAAAAGCTCTGAGTCCCGTTTGTCCTCCTCTCATCCCTCGAGTCACCCTATCTGCACGATCTCTCAATCTGCCCTCTCTGCAACTCATCTGTCCTGTCTGCAACTCATTATACAGCTTTGACTCCTCTTCCTTCTGCTTTGCAGTCCTCTTTACCCTCTCCCTCCCTCTCTCTCTGCCTCTTTCCCTCTCCTTCTTTCTCAGCCCTGTGGCCTGCCTGCCATCGCTCCACCTGTTCACCAACATAGGGGGCAGGAAGGAGGGATCTATGCAGACATTTGGGCTGTCACACACACACACACACACACACTCTCTGCCAGTGCACCGCAGGAAGCAGCCTGCAGCACACACACCGGTTCCAAGGCTCCGCACACTCCCTCCGTATGGCCAGGAAATTAGAATGACGTCTCAATAACAGAATCAACGGGGCATATGGCCTTAAGAGTCAACATTGTTACCATGTAAACAACTTTATTTATACATACAGAGAGCTAGGATTTGGACATTCAGTTAGTGTTGTAGAGTACTGTTGCACAGTAATATATTCACAAGTAACTTATTTACTATTTATTTAAGACACATCTCCACTGGAAATGAATGGAAATTGTGTGTCCAAAATGACTCTTATGCCCAAGAAGCTTTAGAAATCCATGCTTCTAATGTGTTTGACTGACATGTCTAATTAAGCCATAGGCCAGAACAAACATGCACAACAGACAGACACATATTGTGCATATGTCCTATTCCGCATCCCAGTTTTGCATGAATTGAGAAATTAGGTTGCAGCTGCGTTTATTCAGTCTTAAGATGTGGCGCAGTCTGTCTTTAGCCATGCCAGAGGTAAATGGCCAAAGTAGGAGACATCAGGTGTGTGTGCATGTAGAGCTGAGAGCCCATAGAGATTTGCCTCTGCTTGTCAATTAGACAGCGTACATAGCTGGATGACTTCATCTGGCTAGCAAGCACCTGAGACCACCGTATATACTCACAGGACTGGCAGGGGAGGCAGCTGTCACAGCAGCCTGAAAACACACACACATACACACGCACACACACACACAAAATGGTCCAATGTTAACTCAGGTGAATATTGGCTTAGAGGAGGATGTGGTGTGTTTGTCTGGTCTGAATGCCACCTGTCACCATCTCTCTAATGGAACAAAGGCAAGGTACACAAAGCCCCATCACCACACGTCAACAGGATTAGATGAAAATGTCATGATGCATACACAACATTTTGAGGCAATGGGGATTTGCCTACAGCAAGGATTGCGTTTGACAACATGGACAAAATCAACCTGGATAACACTGTGAACAGACCATATGATATTGATAAGAAAAATGGGAAGCAAAATGCCTCATCTCCACTGTGTCAAAACGTTTTCGGACAATCCTGGCTCATGTAGCCAGCCAGGTATAACTTAACCGTGAAAAGCTGAAAACCAAAAGTTAAAACTAAAATGCTGCTCATACCGTTCTTTGCTGCTGCTCTGTTCACAAAAATGGTTTAAACTGATAGATACATTTTACTTTGCCTTTTCATTTAGTATCTGCTTTCGAAAACAGTCGTCATTGCAGAGAGGGAGAGGTGATATGCATCTGCAGTGATGGCTGTTGTTGCTAGCCAGGTGTTCCTTGTTTGTTCAGCTTCAGGTGACGCTCGTCTGCATTAAAACATTCAATCGGCTTTAATTGCCTCTGCCTCTGCAGGCGATGATTCAGAGAGAGAGAGAGAGAGAGAGAGAGAGAGAGAGAGAGAGAGAGAGAGAGAGAGAGAGAGAGAGAGAGAGAGAGAGAGAGAGAGAGAGAGAGCAGCAGACGAACCAGTGGGCTGGACTGAACATCCTCTTTACTAAGGGCTATTCCCAGTGGGCCACTACTGTGATTGAATGCAATGCATTAAATAATAAAAAGGGAAACGACAAGAAAGAGTGCCAAGAACATTCTCCTTGATCTTTACCTAAAGTGAGGAGGGATAACCTTATTTGAGTGAGCACAGATACATTAAATCTGATGTGACGTGTAAATAAATGTGTCCAATGTTATGGTTTATTAAGCTCATAGTTTAACTCTGCAGTTTAGGCTATCTGTGAAAAGCTGACAGCTGTGAGTCATGAGCAGAGTGAGACATAAAATTGTGTGTGTGTGTGTGTGTGCGTGCGTGCTCAGTAGTGGTATCTCCATCCTGTCATTGTAGATGAGGTGCGAGGAGATGCAATGCAGGCCTGACTCACTTATCACTGACAGCTAAAAGACAATCCCTGGTATGTGTACTGCAATAACTATGCGGGCTCAGAACACATGCACACATGTGCTAACACCCACTCCAACACATACACATGCGCACGCACACACACACACAGAAACACAGCTGACTGTATCAATGTTAAGACAGACTGTGTCTTAACATTAACAAGTGTCAGAACAGCATCCACCACCACCACATCCACTCCCACACACCATTTGAAACAAAAAGTTAATCTCTTATTTTTTCCAACTGCCAGAGTCAGAGTGATCGTCCCAGAGCTTCGTAGTCATTCATGCAGATTAACCCGAGCGATCAAAACAACACTTGAACAAAAAAACAAAAGCAAAACACATTTTATCAAATGCCTTCCACAGTCAATCTCTGAGCATTTCGAAAGCACTCAACGGAGGCAAGAGCAATTGATTTGAGAAACGTCCTCAGGCAACAGCAGTAAAACAAAACCCGGAAAGGAGAGATAAATGGATGTTAGGGGGGTAGGGGGTTGGGGGGGGGGGGGGTTACAGGGAGCAAAAAAGAGTGATGTAGAGAAAGAAATGAAGTAATAGATCTAGCGAGACAAGAAAGATGGACGGCAGAAAAAGAGAAAGAGCGGAGAGAAAGACTCGGCTTAAAGCTCAGGGTGAAAAAGGGCTAAGCTATCGGCCGCCTTAGCACCCGTGCCCTCCCCCCACCCCCCCCCCTCCCCCCTCCCCCTCCCCCCTCCCTCCTCCTGTACCATATGGATCTAATCGGCCAAGAGCTGGCCAGCTGGGACCTCCAACAGTCACCTGTGAGGGAGGAGGAGGAGGAGGAGGAGGAGGAGGAGGAGGAGGAGAAGGGGGGAGGGCAAAAGGGACTGCTCCACCAATCCAAGGCAGTCCCCTCCTCCACACACACACACACACACACACACACACATTACTGCCTTCCCTCCAAGGCCAGCGGAGGAGGAAGGAGGAGGACGTGACGGGGAGGGGAGGCACGAGGCGGCTGAATGCGAGCGAGTGGACTTAAATGCTGGGGAGACAAAGGCTGCACCTGGTCCCCGTCCGTCCACACACACCACCACAATACAGCGCACATCTGTTCCTCTCTCCCTCCTGACCTCCACCCACACACACTGCGAAGGCAAGGGAGCGGCGTGCACGGACACACACACACACACACACAACCACATCCACACACATAAAACAGATAACACAAGTGTGCTTGGTCTTTCTCTTTACCCCTCTCTCTCTCTCTCTCTCGCTCTCTCTCGCCCTCTTACACACACACACACACACACATATATATAGACACACGCAATGTCATGTTGTTGTCGTAGCCTCACAGCTAGGCAACAGGTTCCAACAGCACCCCATGACAACTGAGTAAATACAGGCTCAAGGACCTACTAAGTATTGTAGGGGCTTCTCTCTCTCTCTCTGTCTCTCTCTCTCTCTCTCTCTGTGTGTGTGTGGTGTCAAATTTCTGAAAAACAGGAGGCACGCGCCCCCTCGCCCATTCTGCTTATTTGAATGAACTTCATTTATATTATTGCTCTCTTGGGGACCGACAACTCCTCAACTGTTGCCACAATACAGGCTTCACTTGTTTTTTCCCATGTGGACAATCACCACTTTACAACCTACTGATAGCTACATGCTATCAAGCTGTATTCACTGGGGTCCTCTAAAAGACACACTCCCACTCCATTCCATTCATTTCAATTCAAGTTCTGTATTAATCCACATGGGCAAATTTCTCGCTATGATATATGATTTTGATGTAAAGCAGATGTGTAATTTAGTCAATAATCAGGACTATTTCCATTTAGTGTTTTCCCCTTCTAGCCCAAACTGTTGCCCAAGATGATTTTATCAGTCCCCTTCCCTACTGACAATATTGACAATAATATAAGACAATATTGGCCGTCACCATTGCCCCAAAAAGCTGCCTATGCATTATCACAATAACAACTTCACAGAGCATCCAGGAGAGTTGGACAAGCACCGACAGGGATAAGAAATTAGTCTGCACATTAGAGGCGCCAGATGTGGAAAGGGAGGGACGAAAGGATGGAGAGAAGGATGGAGGATGGGAGGGAGAGAGGGAGGGAGAGAATAACAAGGAGAGAAAATACTGTTTTCACTTGGTTTCATCAGAAAGACAAGCCTGGCTGTCAGAGTCAGAGCCAGGCTGTTTGTCTTGGCTCCCATTACCACCTTCCAGCCCCGTAGACTACATATTTGGACCAGACCCAATGTCAACACTCTGCTCCTCTGGTAGGGAGGGAGAGATGGGGAGGGGGGGTGAGGTTGACAGGGAGGGGGAGAGAGAGAAATGTACACACAGACTGAGAGAGAGAGAGAGAGAGAGAGAGAGAGAGAGAGACGGGGAAAAAAAAGGGACGAAGATAGGGAGACAAAAAGAGAGACAGAGAGACAGAAAGGGAGAAAATGTGTCTTTGTGCTTATCACTGTGTATTTAGGTGTGTATGTGACGTCTCATGCAGACATATGAAGAAGTGACAGATGTTTTTCAACCCATCACGTTTCCCTGAGACGGAGCGATGGCGAGAGGAGCCCTCGCATAACCTCGTCACTCAGAGAGATAATTACAAAAACACTGCTGGTCATCCAGCTTGCCACATAGTGAAAAAAACAGACCCAGGGATGGAATTGTACTTACTGGCACAGACAGACTAAGAGAGAGAGAGAGAGGATCATATAATCAGAGTGAGGTAGAGAAAGAGAGACAAAGCAAGAGAGAAAGAGAGAGATAAAACGAGAGAGAGGGGACTGCAAGGCAGACGGACGCCGTCAATAAAAACGAGGAATGAGCAGTAAAAGAGGCACAGTGCGATGCGATGCGATGCTGGAAGGAGAGGAGGTGAAAGGAGGTTCTGGCAAAGGTTGGACAGCAGAATGGACAGTATCCACGTGGACGTGAGGTCAGAGCGCAGGGAGAACAGAGAGGGAGGCGAAGAGAAAGCACTGGGCGGGACACAAGAACACTACAGATAGAGATAATTCATCTTGACATGCCGCTACACTGCTGCTGCACTGTAGGAGCTATCACTGTCCCTATCCTCGTCAGCCATTGCTACTATTCCCAGTCGATCCTCTCTGTGTGCAAAGCCATAACCATACAGGCCTTATGTCCCAATAGAGTGCTTTTCAATTACAAGAAAGCAAGAAGGCCCATGGCAGAGGGCACAGAGCAAATGTGGTGGTGAGACTATCAGACAAACACTCACACAGACACAGTTGCATTAGGCCACTGTTGCAGGCTCCATTGTCAATGTGTCAACTGAATGTGTGTTATTCAGAGTGGCACAATCACAGCACACGCACACACACACACACACCTGCGTCACACAGCTGGGCCACAAGAAAGGGAGCTGGAAGTGTGTGTGTGTGTGTGTGTGTGTGTGTGTGTGTTGGCCCCATTTACCAGGTGTTAGGTTTGTCATCGGCTGAGCGGAGAGAGGACAGTTATCACTGAAGTCACATATACACACACACACACACACACACCTGTGAAATGACTTGCCTGGGGCGCATGCACACACACACACACACACACACAAAGAACAACAGTGACATAACAGGGACAATTCACATCCATCAATCATTACTGCAAACCACAAAACTCCTGACACTCACACTCTCACACACCAGCCCTCCCTCTCCCAGGCCAGTAGATTATCTGCCTATCAGGTTACAACCCTTCTCACCTCTCCGTAGCTAATTGGTTAGCCTGCCCATCAATCATCCTGAGCCTCTGCCACCCTGATGTCTCTTTCAACCCAAAGCCGCCAAGTGAAAAACAATCAGCCGTGGCAATTAGGGATGCATGACAACGTTAAAAGTAAGCTGTGTTGTTCTTTTGGGGGTTTTTTTACCACTGCTTTTCACTTCTGTAGGAAGAACAGCCTGATCACAGAGCACAGAAATAAAGCTCCCCTGATACACTGTGGGGATGTAAATCATGGTCTGTGTGTGTGTGTGTGTGTGTGTGTGTGTGTCTGTGTTCGTCTGAAGGACTCAGACAGAGTGGCTCCTATACGTTATGAACCCCGACAATCCACTTAACCTGCGGCCAGGCAAAATGCTGTTTTTGTCGACTCAAGAGACACAGGGAGACACACATACATACATACACACACACACACACACACACACTGAACTAGTGAGTTACAGTAGTCCATAAACCAAAATACGAGCTCCAGACATGAGGAACCAAAGAGAACATTAAGACAAGCCTGTTTCAGACCAGGTGTGAGAGGCCTTAACAGCCAAACGGCCTGGGCCCCGGTCCAAAAAAGGTCATTCCCAACCAGATGTTCCCATCACCACAGGCCACGCTGAAGACATTTACACTGCTTTTCATGACCCAGATTGGGACAGTCAGTACAATGACTCAATAGCTCAGTGGGCTTGCAAATTAAGGTCAGCTCATGACGTTTAAATACATTTTTAGGCATTTTATTGACATTTATCCAGTGGGACCTTCAATGACTAAGCAGGTAGAGGCTCAGTGTCTTGCTCAGTGAGTGACTCCTTGACAGGAAACATGGCTGTTGATGGACATACACTGGTCATTGAGGGGGTCTGCCCGTGTTGAGATGGTCTCTCTTAAACCCTCTCTCTGTATGTTTTCTGTCATTGTGTCCATTACCTTATAATCAGGTAAAATTATGTTAAAATAGTCATAAAAAGAACAGTCAACACCTTCACTTCAAATCAGCAAGAAAGTCATGCTCACAAACCTCTGATCACAGGCTTACACAAAATCAAAGAGCTTTGACATTTTGTTGGCCAAACGTGGCGCGCACTGAAAGTGGGTCACTCAGCCTGTAAGCAAATGTGTCACACCTCAATACCGAGCCACATATGGGGATACAACCAATATTATAAACAATTCTATTTAGTGTCGGAGTAAACAAAGACATTTTAAGTATCATTTCCTCAAGCAAGGACAAGGTAAAACAATGCAGTAGGCTAATCTGTTAAGCTCAGGTTTTGGGGATACAGTGTAACACGAATCAAAGCTGAGCACTCGGTATGATCCGAGTCCATAAACAGAGCTGTGGGCAAGCCTAGTCCAGTATGAAAAGCAGTATGAAAAGCCCAGAGCTCAACAGTCGCTGAGAGAGACAGATAAGTGAAACAAAGAGGCCAGCTGTGCTCAAAACAATGGGGAGAATGAGAGAGGGGTAGCTGCGGAGGATGAGTGTATGTTTGTGAATGTGTGGGCAGACGGTTGCCAGATAAGGTGTGTGTGTATATATGTGTGTGTGTGTGTGTGTGTGTGTTTTGACGAGACTGAGCATTATCATTGTGTGCTTATGGGTATATGTGTTTCTTGATAAGAATACAGCATATCATTGTGCATGTATCTTGACAAAAAATGCATGTCTTCATGATGATGAGGTAGTGCATTGCAGTTCCAATGTGGCATGCTTTACCGTAAACAGAGTGTCAGTGTGTGTGTGTGTGTGTGTGTGTGTGTGTGTCCTTCCCTCTGTCCAGTAAATAGTCATACATCTCAGCTAAGCACAGGAAAATAAACAGACAAAAAGATTTGGAGAGTTTGCTTGCCTTGTGTTATTAATGATGCATTTGTTTGTCTTGAGTTATTGATGATACACTGTCTTCCTCTCCGCCCTCTCTCAGGAGGGAGAGAGAGAGAATGACTTGGACAGACAATTCGTGGAAAGAGGCGGCACCATCCATAACATTACTATCTTGTCCACTAGCAGACCTAACAACTGTATAAACTTTTGTTCTCACAAGGTCTCTTTAGTATCAATTTCGGTCTTTCGGGTTTTGCATTCTCCAACAAAGTTGGACACAAAATTAATCGGCTCCATATTGCCTCTAACTGCTTTTAGTTTTTCCCGGGGGCCCCAAGACAACTTTCTCTCCGTCTATCTCTGTGTCTGTCTCTGGTTAAGTATTGAAAAGCTTAGGTTAAGACTTCCTAAGACATTTTAAATGCCGGTAGGAATTAAATTTAAGACCAATTTCACAACAAAAATAAATATAAAAACCAAAATGCTTTGCCTGTCCAGCTATTAAGTTTCATCATTGATTAAAGTGAATCAGTGTAAACCAACATTCACTTTATTCAATTTCTCCCATATCGTTTGCCTCTACAAAAAGCTCTTGCTGCTACATTAAGACCTCCAAAAACTGTCAGGCTTACTCCGATTGATCTGAGAGTTTTCAAGGCTTTGAATTCAATTAAGGAATTCAATTTAGGACATTTTATGGCTTTCTTGTCATCTGCTGATACCCGTCTCTCCCAGACCACACCAGTCCAGTATATAAAGGTCTCGTGTTGGGTCAGTGAGCGGTCTCTCAGGCCAGCAAAGGGTCAATAGACCTCTGACTCAGGCAGTTAGCACAAGGAGGGGCGCTCTCATACAATGTCAATGTGGTGGCAATGGGAGGGAGGGAGGGCCCGCAGGTGGTTAAATGCTCATTGACACAGATCTGCATCTGCACACTCGCTAACACACACACACACACACACACAGTCAGGAGATGTTCCCCGTGATGAAACAGTCTTTCAGAGTGCTACTTGTAGTGACTGAGCGGTTTCTGCTGAGTAAATGACCTAACCCTTTCATCTTTACACACACACACACGCACACACACACACGCGCGCACACACACACACACACAAACACACACACACACACACACTCACACAGAACCCCTGGGGCCAGATATCACAGTCCTAGCCACTGGAACTAATAGAGCACTTCCTGCATCCAACTCTTGAAGCAGCTGCTCCGCTGTGTGCGTGTGTGTGTCTGTGTGTGTGTCTGTGTGTGGAAAGGGGGGGGGTGTTCTGTGGAAGGACTCTTCAGATAATAGCACGGTGAGCGAGGGTCATGGTTGTCTGTTTCTCTATCTATTACTGCACTTTCAGTAAAGAAACTCACAGCTGAGTGTGATGTAAGAAACAAACAAAAAGCCAGAGAGCCATAAGACAAACAACGTTGTACTTGAGCAGATGCAATGTCTACGGGACACCTGGTACACAGATACAAACCAACACACACTTCACAGACACGACCATCCACTTATCAAGGATGTGATCAAAAACACATAAAAGCAGGTTAAAGTAAGACAACAGTAATTGCCCATCAGAAATGAATGGAAGAGGAATTAAATCCTGAAAAAAACCCTGAAATGTCACATCCTTGACCCTCGCACACACACACACACACACACACATAAGCACATGCAAGCAAGCGCGCGCACACACACACACACACACACACACAGCAGCTCCTGCTGTCAGTAGTGTGACAGTGTCCAGCAGACCAGACAGGGGTCTCTGGTTTGAGACTGTGCAGTCGACAGTCAGTCGCTGCTATCTCCCTGATGGACTGACCTGGCCTGGCCTGACACTAGCCAGGTCTCTCTCTCTCTGTCTCTCTCTCTCTCTGTCTCTCTGCTTGTTTTCCTGTCTGCCTCTCTCTCACACACCTACTCTCCCCCCATTCCCTCTATACACCAAAACACAAACACATCTCCCCTTGCAGTCTCAGGCATTTTCAGAGAGTGACAGAAATTCTAAATATGTTTAAACACTGTAACTTGAGTCACTGGGGGGAGTGTACTTTTATCAAAAAGCTATACATAACACCCACAGAACAACAGAGGGGCTCACCAGTGACATTCGCTCTCTGCTGGATTCACATTCCCACCAGTGTCAGGGTGTTGTGTAACATGTAGGCACAGCATGAAAGACAGACACAGCAGTTTCCCTCCTTTTCCCATATGTCTGGGATACTGTACGACAGATGCACACGTCCTCTTTACCTAGCTTCTTCTGCTCTGCTTGCCACGTGGAATAACCGATTACTATCCAAGAAAATGACAGCTGAGAGGCAGAGAGAGAGAGAGAGAGGGGGGGGGGGGGGGGGGGAATTTGGACTACGACCACGCAGTAATTCTACCTCCCAAGCAATCTTCCTCAAAACCAAACAACTTCTCAGTGAAGTCCAAGACAATTGCCAGATACTTTTTAAACGTCAGCAGCAAGATGACAAGGCATCAGTCCACCTATAGAGATTTCTAAAGCAATCAGCATTCTGTCCATATGGCAGCAGGAGAAGTTTTCTCTGTGCTGGCAATAGGAGCAGGCCAGACGTGTGCATCCCTCCTTCCCTCTTACCTCAGCAGACAAGGATGAAGAGATGAAGAGATAAAGAGGAAAGGATGAGGCACCATCTGTACAGTACAGCGCAGCTCTGGGAATTAAGATGGAACACACACACACACACACACACCACACACACTTACACGCAGACATAAACACAAAATTTGCAAAAGTGAACACACCAATGCACACACGCAAACGCAGATAAACACACACAATCATTCATGCACACTATTCACTAATGGATTAAATACACACAGAAACATACAAACACAGAAATCCAGATTGAAAACCTAAACCCTCGTTCTCCTCTCCTACCTCCACTCTAGTAGAGTCCGCTCTTCGTCAGCTGCGGTGGCGGGGCTTTGCTTTCTTATCCTTTCCTTTCTGTCTCTCTCTCTGTGACTCCACGCCTTCATATGTCAGGCATGTGTTTGCATTCCCACATATGTGAGCTCCAGTGTGGCGGAGGCCAGAGCCAGAGACACAGATGGCACCCAGATGGAGACGGATATCCAAGCAGCCCAGCGCAACGCTGCACTACACACACAGAAAAAAAAAACCACACACACACACACACACTCCCTCTATCTCTTACTTTCTTTAAACGTCTTTCTCTCCTGTGACGTTCTCTCTCTCACTCTTGACTTTGCTCTCTTATCTCTCTCGCTCTTGTACTTGCTTTCTCAAAATCTCTCTCTCTCTCTCTCTCTCTCTCACTCAATATGTGTCCTCTCCTTCACTCGCTTTCTCAAGCTTTGAGAGTCAACCACCCTCTCTCTCTCTCTCTCTGCTATAGCTCCTCCCCCATTTTCCAACACACTGTCCTCTCCTCTGTTTCCAGGGGCCGGCTGCTCCTGCGACGTCACCCCCTCCAGGCCCCGCCCCCCTCCCGTGGACCCTGGCCAATCATCCGCTGCTGACTGGCTCTATTCAACCTGCATTCACCGGCAATGGACCCTGCAATTAACATAACTAATTGCTTTGGCACCTAAAGGCTAAACAAGAGGCCATGCCAAGGGACACAAAAGGGTAAGGGGGGGGGGGGTAGGGGGTAGGGAGGGATTTTCCTCCTCACCCCATCCCCCTCCCTCCCTCCCTTACCCCCTTAAAGAGGAGTGGGGATCTCCTTTTAGAATGTTTTTATACCCACTACCCCCCCTACCCCCCCACCCCCCGCTTCAGGCCCTTTCATTGACGCTCTCTCTTTTGTCTCTGCTCCTTAATGCGGCTCGCTCGGCCCGGCCTTGCCAGCCAATCCGTCGGGGGACACTTGAGGAGTATGAATGAGTTACTCTTCTCTCCTCTTCTGCTCTCTCATCCTCTGCGCTCCATCTTCACTGAGTTAAACTTAAATCGCCGGCTGATTTATGCCCGGCCTTACACACACAAGCGTTGCTGTAGAGACAATGCAGGTTAAAATAATGGAGCTTGGCTGAGACTAGGCAGCCTGCGCAGCTTTATTTGCTTCTGGCTATTATTCCCTCCAACAGTTTACGTCTAGAAGCTAGAGAGTGTGTGCTAAGTTCATTCTAAGCCTGGGGTAAATAAGACATTAAGCTTTTTTTAATTAGACAACCGACAACCCAGCGAACATGATCAACATGTGAGAATACACAGGCACTCGGGTGTGTACACAAACAAGCAAATGTTGCTGTTGGATAAACACAAACAGTTCATTAGGAGTAAGTGCTGTCCCGTCTCCTTGACTTCATACACAAACAAACGCAACACACTTCTAAACAGCACTGAATATCTTAAGGACAGATTTTGAAAGGGTTAAACCTTGAGGAAAACATGTGAAATCCATTCTACTGTGATAAATAAAAAGTGATTACTTCATATCGAAGTGATGCAAATTGATTGGACTGGTAGATTCCTAATCAATTCCAAGCAATTAAAACAATATTTATTGTGGTTCCTAATATTGCCATGGGTTGTCAAATAAACCTGAAATCAACTCAATAAGCACCCATGACAACCTCTATCTCCCCTCCTCTCTCCTTGTCGGCCTGCTCTATTCAGGGTGCATCTGGTCAGCCAGCAGGCTCACAGGCAGGGCCAGGTGGCCGAGAGAGAGAGAGAGAGAGAGAGAGAGAGAGAGAGAGAGAGGGAGAGGGAGAGAGAGAGAGAGAGAGAGAGAGAGAGGGAAAGAGAGAGGGAGAGAGAGAGGGTGGAGGCCCAGTAGGAGCTTCTGAAGCTATATGATCCACAGATGCTACTGTAGCACATAATAGGCAGTGGGTTGCAGCTCACACACTCACACACACTGCTGTTGGTCAAATGCGAGGGGCTAGCCTAGATTCAAACCCAGGTGCACTGAATGGCAGGTGGCAGATGGGTGCACATACTCAGTAGAAAGGAAATATAGGCAAGAAATACCTCACGACAGCCTTTGATCCGCTGAATCATATCTTCCTCCTGAAATTGCTCTAAAATGCTCTTATCTAGAAATGAAAAAAATCCCTTCTACCTCTCTCATTAGCTCTTATTTGTTTTCCTAGCTCTTGTCTCTTACGTGATCATTCTAGGGTCACATATTGTAACTTCTTGGAACTTTGGTTTCTTGTAATGTTTGTGATCTAAATTATCTACAAAGTGTCAAAATCATCCAATTCAGAGTTATCTTTCTTTTCATTTCCTCCTGTTAGGAGACACAAGGTTTCTCTGCAAGACACTGGCAATATCAAAAAGAAACAAATATTACCTTAATTTTGTCATTCAATATCTCAATAAATACATAAGATAACAGTGTTATAACTTTGTCAGCCAAAGAAGTAATTTACCTACTGCTATCAGAGTAGTCTAATTTTGGAACAAATCTCGTCAACTGTATGATCAACGACACAACTCAGACCACATTGAGGTTCTGTCAAAAGAAAACATCACTCCCATGATTCATCACTCCCACCAAGCACATTATATGTCTGTGTCTGTGGGCCTGTCTACCTATAAATGGTCCCATACGGGGAGAGAGGAAGTAAACTATAGTATTGAACGCCCATCATCTCTACGATGGAAAGTCAACATGCTGCATGTATACATGCTGTATGGAATCATTTTAGCTGCTCAAGCCCTACACAGCTGTTAGCCATTGTGTGTGTGTGTGTGCGTGTGTGCGTGTGTGCGTGTATGTGTGTGTGTATGAGAGAGCGAGAGAGAGAAAGAGAGCGATAGCGAGAGAGAGTATGCAGCATCTGGTTCTGTTCACACGCTCCCTTGCCCAACTTCCACTTTTAGAAAAAATAAACAGAGCGTTTTTTTAGAAACAACAGCAAAAGTTGAGGAGATGAAGAGGAGGAGGAGGAGGAGGAGGAGGAGGAGGAGGAGGAGGAGGAGGAGAGGGAATAGGGGATTTAGAGACTTGGCGTCTGAGTAAAAGAGAGGGGGGTAAAATCATTACATCACTCCTCTGCATGTGTGTGTGTGTGTGTGTGTGTGTTTGTTTGTCTGCATTCATGCATTTGTGTGGCTATGTCACACTATTCCCACCCTACTATCCCTTGTGTTGAATCTAGTTAGAAGGAAACATTTCACAAGAATTGAATTGAACAGTGAATAGATCTGCTTAATACTGGGTCAGCAGTAAAATGCCATGTAGTCTCAGCTATACAGTATTTCATGCACTGTTCCTTTACAAAAGCACACAGACAAATTTGTAATCGACTAGAAGCTCATATCCATACACCTTTAACACACTTGACTCATTCTGACAATGTGTGTGTGTGTGTGTGTGTGTGTGTGTGTGCATGTGCGCGTGTGTGCATCTGTGTGTAGTGAAAACAGTGTTTTCTAAGGTGACATTACCATGACAATAGATGTCCATGCAGCCTGTCTATGGCTGCGTGAATGGCGTACAGAAGTGGTGCATGTGGCGGGAATGGGAGGCTGCATCTACAAAAGGGGACTGATGGCTAACCTCCATTTTACTAAAAGGCCAATTACCTCTGGATGGCTTAACAGCACTTTTGGGTGTTAAAGAGAGGGGGAATAAGATAAAGAGAGAGAGAGAGAGAGAGAGAGAGAGAGAGAGAGAGAGAGAGAGAGAGAGAGAAACACACTACCACACGCACCGTGCAACTGGAACCCTATTCATTTTCATGAGGCAATACAACTCACACATGGTGAGAGCGTTTTGTTTTCAGCACCCACAAACAGATTAGTAGCCATTAGTCCACAGTAAGCCCTTGCAGCTCTTTCAACAAGTATTGGGACAGCGAGATCAAGTTGGTCTTTGTTGCTGGTGTTTGAGCATGCTTCAATAATGTAATATAGTTACATTTAGGCCAGTAAAGTTTGAAAAAGGGCGGTGATGCTGTGGGCTGTTGTCATCATTCAAACCTACCATCATTCGAAGTTACTACAGTTAGCTAGCTAGCGAAACAAAATGCGATACCCACGTGGGCATGGTCGTGTCCATTCTGGCTTCAAAATGAAAACGATTGCCTTGATTAATCCCTGGTGTGGACAGTACTTTCTTAATAGTGGGATCGCTACAATAACAATGTACCACATATGATCGATAGAGAGAAATTTGATCCCATTTTATGTGGTGCTTGTGGTTTTGTTATCAGTGAGTTTATAGCTAAACAAATTTCTCTCTCCCATGTAATGCATCACAGGCCATATTTGACAAATCAAACTTTGACCATGGCCGGTTGGTAAACACGCCATCACATGCCATCAACAAATATAACCACTTTATCCCACTCTCCCAAAATGCTTGGGTGACAGGTAGGCGTACTGCTTAGAGAGACCATTCATCAACCAGATAGCCCGGGTTCAAGCAGCGTGTCCTTGAGCTAGACGCTGAACTCCTTTCAGGGGCAGTGTTCTGCAGCTGACCCGAAAAGAGACTTTCCCTATGAAGTTTCATAATACTACA
Organism: Centroberyx gerrardi; assembly: GCF_048128805.1. Classification (NCBI taxonomy): domain Eukaryota; kingdom Metazoa; phylum Chordata; class Actinopteri; order Beryciformes; family Berycidae; genus Centroberyx; species Centroberyx gerrardi. Next base: position 13,945,150 of record NC_136001.1, read on the forward strand.
CTACTGACTGTATATTAGCATGAGCAGCTGATCATTAAATATAGTTGCAGAGCACAACTTCATGCTCAGTTAACAGTTTTGATTAAGATGAAACAGTGCTGAATTACCATATGAAGTCACCGTCAAACGTTTTGCCTCTTCACAGCTCTTTAAATTAACGGTAAAACGAATTTGCAGGTTGAGATAACACACAGAAGGATTTACATTAGGCCGTTGAGAGAGGTTTTAAAGGGTAATCTGAGTGATGGGATTTAGCTGGGAGCGTTGCTGCCAAATCAGTGTGAAATGATGACTGAGAGATTTTCAGAAGTAAAAAAAAAACTCAAAAAACTGTGGTGTTGTGTTCTTTTCCCAGCCACAACTTCCCAGTCAAAAGTTTTCCCACTTCACACTGTGTTAAGAGAGGTTTTGAGTGCATGTGATGCGTGTGTGTGTGATGTGAATGTGTGTGTCTGCAAGTGTTTGTGTGTGTGTGTCAGTATGATGTGTATATGTGTGTGTGTGTCTTTTCTGTGTGTTTTGTTGGCTATCTCATGCTTGTCTGTCGTCATGCAAAGTGTTGAGATTGAGCCAGAACAGCTCATTCTCTGGCTTCACTCCCACCGACCTCCACTTCTCTGGCCAGGAGTTCCCTAGGAATTAATGAAATAGTCACGCACCTGGATATCTCTCTCTCTCTCTCTCTCTCTCTCTCTCTCTCTCTCTCTCTCTCTCTACCCTCTATCTCTCTCTTTCTCTCTCTCTCTCTCTCTCTCTGTCTGGCTATCTCCATAAAACTGTCTCTTTTGGTAACTTATTCAATTTGTCTCTATTCTTCCCCACAAACCTTGTCATTCCTGCCCCTCCCTCTCTCTAACCATCTTCCCAGCATGCCCCCCCCTCCCTCTCTCCCTCCCTCTCTCCCTCCATCTCATCACTGCTCAGACTCCTGATGTAGCCATAGATTTCCCCGTCTGATCTCTCAGTGCCATCTTTTCCATTACATCTGCTACGGTGCATTTATCTAATGGGGACACGCCATTTTCCAACAATGTCTGGAGGACCGTTTACTGTAAAAAAAAAAAAAAAAATACGGTTAGAGATCAAATAAGATGCTTCTCGGCAGTAATCAAGACTAAAGTAACGGCTATTTTCTCTCTTTCTTTGCAGGCTCAGATATGGCAATGATTGCGAATTATATAAACAAAAAGTGGATAGTGTAAAGTTGTTTTATGTGTTTGATATTGAATCAGAGAATTACAAAAGTGGAGTTGCTCCAACTTCAACTTCTTCTGCAGCGACTCAATTCAAAGCTGTATCGATTCACTCAAAGGCTCATTCACAGCTCATCCCCAAGACATTAAAAACAAATGGGTGGCTGGTGGGGGGGGTCCCACGGTGCTCTGACACAAAACAACCATTGACTGGTACTTTACCCCCTCCTGACACCCCACTACCCCGAACACGCCTATCCCCTCCCCTCGACCCCCCCCCGCCCCCGTCCCTCCATTCCTTGACTATTGTACCCTCCTTTTCAGGCATCCTCATATCACCCATAACAAATGGGTCCCGTATTTTCCTCTCTCCTTCTCCCCCTCCCTTTTCTTACTCTCTCTCTCTCTTTCTCTCTCTCTTTCCCTCCTTCACTCGGTGCCGATGAAAGGCAGGCATTGAGCCGGCAGTGGCATTCCAAAACCTCAGGCCTCGGCTCCAGTGTGTCTGGCTATTCAACACTGCTGGGAGCCATTAGTTTAAGTAAGGCCTGACCCGCCTACTCACCCATGGAAAACCCTCAGATCTCCTATTACACTCCGCTCACAGAGGGGAGACACACGGCTGCTCTTCGGGTACAACGTGTGTGTGTGTGTGTGTGTGTGTGTGTGTGAATACAAGACAGAGAAAGTGTGTGAGAGAGGGACGGAGATAGATAGAGGTGAGTAAATGAAATGAAAGGCTACGTGTGTATGAGAGAGGGAGAAATGAGTGCAAAGGTGTGAAACGGGTATGAGTGTGAGTGTGTGCATGAGGGAGAGAGAGGGTGAATGGGAATGCGAGGGTAAGTGAGTCCGAGAAAAAGCGTGTGTGGGTATGAGAGAGAGAGAGAAAGAGAGAGAGTGAGTGAGAGAGAAGCTGTATGTGCGCTTAAAATTTATGAGCGGTGGGTCACACGCTCACTTGGCTGCATCTTCCCAAAGTTTCCACAGAGGGAGGCCAAGTGCATAGACAGACGCCAAACCCTTTTCTCTCTAATAACTCCCCTTAAACGATATTCAACAACCACCCACTTCTCTCACTCTCTCCGCTCTCTTGTTTAACCGATGTACCAGATACACTGTCAGGCATATCCATCTATGGCACTCGCAGTAAAATAATTGAATGCAGCAATTTGGCTAATTGGAAAATGATACGATGGATCAGAACTTGCTCTGTGTTGGGCCCGCATTGCCAACCTCACCCAATTGTCAGCACATAAACATGAATAGCTCTCATAAACAACTCCATGTTTGGGGGGAGAGATGTGTTGAGTGTGTGTGTATGTGTGTGTGTGTGTGTGTGTGTGTGCACTCTCTTTTAAGACAAAAGCATGTGCACAAGCCCACACACACAGGCATAAACACATACAGTGAATACCTCCACACACAACTTCATGCACTGCACATTCCTTTCAGTATGAGAGGTCATTTCATTCCATCATAATAATGAGGTTAACTGTTGCCCAAGTGGTTTGAGCACTGTGATTTTGTATTGTTCACAGCTAGTCAATAAAACATTTGTGACTTTGCCACCTCTTTTTTTAGGGAACTCATAATTAAAGCCCAAATCTGACATTCATTGATTACAGATCCCATTGCGACTACTCAAATATACAATATGTACATTTTGTCCCAATGTTTATTAATGTTAGCTTAAAAGACAACATTAATAATAAATCATATATATATAAAAAAAAGGATATTAAACAATGAAAATAATATTCTGCCCTCACAATTTCTTGCATTGAGAGCTCTATCAAGACAGTGAGAGTGAAAATGGATTAAAATTCAATCAAATAAAGCCACTAGTGGGGCGAAAGTCATACCACAGGTGGCTCTGTGGCACTCAAATGTAATATTGTACCTTTAAGTCTGGTGGTTAGGGACAGAAAAGTCATAAGGCAAACTACTCTGCCTGGCAGTACAAAAAAATGTTCTTCAGCTGACGACTTTATCAAGCACAACACAGACAGACACAGGGTATTAGTTCACTTGTGTTACAGTAAGGTCCTTGCAATTGGTTTTCCACCTGTAGGTGAGATCAAAATTGCATTTTGTATTATGTATATGGATGGGGGAGCAATAAATTAGGTATTACAACACCCTAGCACTGTGCACGTAATTCGTGATCAACTGTGACCAGCTGGGAGCTTGGGGAAGCCAGCATGCATGAAAAAATGGTAGTGCTAAATTGACTCACTTTGGATTAGAACCCAAGATTTCTGATGTGGCAAACCTATGCTTTACCAACCAAGCTTAAATCAAAGTGCTGCAGTAACCAGGCTCATAGAGCCTTTATAGCTGTGTCCCACAATGGCACATGCACAGTAATGCTTTTTTTTAAATAATTTTTGGGACCAACACAGTGACTTACAGTAGATGCTGGTCGCAGCTAAAAAGAAGAGCCACAAAGATAATAGTGAGACACAATACTGAATATCACTTTCCATTTTCAAACACCTGTGCTGTACTTGTCATAGCCATAACATAATAAAGTGCAGTGTCAGAGTCACAACAAATCAACACGGCCCCTGCCTTGTCAAGGCATCACACCGAGCTGCTTCAATGAAATGCACAACACAGCAGGCCGAGAAAGGGAAAGTCGTTGCCTTTACGGAAAAGAAAGCATTGACAACAACAGCTACGATATACTGTTACCTTATACTTGCATGCGTGCCTGTGTGTGTGTGTGCTGTCTTAGTGTCTCTCTGTGTGTTTTTGACTGGTGTGTGTGTGTGTGTGCAGCTTCCTCCCACCAGCAGTCGATTCTATAAAAACCTTGCGTCTCTCTCTTTCTCTCCCTGAGGCTGTAGGAGCAGCTGTGTTGTTCTCTTCCCTGGCGACGGCCACACCTGTGATCTGCAGGTGGTTCATCTGGCAGCAGAGCCGGGAACACCTGGCCAGGCAGAGACAGAGCCTGCAGGCTTTACTGTGTGTGGGTGTGGGTGTGTGTGTGTGTGTGTGTGTGTGTGTGTGTGTGTAATAGTTTGGGGGATTTTTGAAGGGCTCAATTAAAGCTAAGGGAAGATAAGGGCTAGCTCCTTGGGCTCACAAACACACACACACCCACCCACACATTCACCCACACACACACACACCGACACACACACACACACACACACACACTGAGGCATGTGTTGGCATTTCCCAAGGTTCAGCTCCAGGGATGTTTAGACTTGTCAATGTAGCAATATAATCCCCCATTTGTGCACATGAGTGTGTGTGTGTGTGTGTGTGTGTGTGTGTGTGTGTGTGTGTGTGTGTGTGTGCGCTATGCATACGCGTGTGCGTGTGGAGCAGGTGGCGATTTTCAAACAGTCTTACTTATTCTGGTTTCTTTTTGGTCGTTAAGTTTCAAAACAAACCCAACAAAACCTCCTCCTGCTTTCCCTGTCGTCCATGCTCAGTTTTGTGGACCAAATCATACAAATCATTCCAACCGAACAACAGGAGACTGTGGCAGCACCTGCCTTGCTGTTGTTTTTTGGGGGCCCACCAAGGATATGACATCGTGCTACGGCACTCTACAAGGACAAACAGGCAAAGACAATAAGCAGAGACACCAGCTGAGGACAAGATACATAAACAACAGCACCCACAACACATTCCACCCTGGGGGAGAGAGGGGAAAGAGAGACAGAGTGCAATGTACTGGATGTCTGACTTTGTGTGTGTGTGTGTGTGTGTGTGTGTGTGTGTGTGTGTGTGTGTACCAGCAGTTTCCGAGCTGCTCTCTGACAGCAGAAGGCCCAGCAGGAGTGGAGTCAGAGAAGGGACAGATGAGGTGAACTTGACAAGAGTCATAAAACTCTCACACAACAGACACGTGGGGGGGCAGAGCTCTGGAGTGATATTGATCCGCCATCACCCTCACAGTGTGTGTGTGTGTGTGTGTGTGTGTGTGTGTGTGTGTCTTATTAAGATAGACTAGGCCAAGCCACTCAATCATCTTCATCACTATCTGTCAGGGCTAGGGCTGAACGATATCGACAAGTTTTTCTTGTCATACATTTTTTAGAACTTTAAAATTGTTTAAAGAAAAGTAATTTTGTTAAAAAAAAATAGATATTGTGCAGGATTTACTGAGTTAGGGTATGATGAAAGGTTTTCACCACTGTTGAACTTGATTCATGGAACAAAGATAACACACCTTGTTTAGAAGTACATTTTGGACGCTCCTCTCTCATAAGGTGAGTGACAGCTACAATTATGTGAACCTTTCTGGGAAAGACAGAAATGAGAATAAAGAGAGCGAGATATTAGAAAACAATGCTTATAGGCCCAGGCAATAACTTCTCCAACCATGAAGTGAAGACTTCTCACACAGAGGTTTCAGTCTTCAATAAGAGCTCATATGCAGCTGGATGTCAGCTTTCCTCTGGGCGATGACAGGCCAGCTGCAGCTGGACTCTCTGGTGGCCAAGACAGACAGACGGTGATGGAGAGAGGGATAGATAAATGGAGGCAGAGAGTGAGACCGAAAGGAATGGGGAGAGAAAGAAATGCAGGAGATAGAGGGAAAGGAAAGGAAGGGAACGGCCAAAGAGGGATGGACGGAGAGAGGCCGAAAGCGAGAGAGAAACAGGAGGTGAGAAAGAAGGGCTAGAATAACCCTGGAAGGCGTGGAGAAAGGGGGAACCAATGCTAACTCCTCTTTGTCTGAGCCAAGGGGGAGACGGGGGCATTAAAAAAGCATAATGTGGTGATAAGTTCCTTTCACTTGCTTTTCTTGACTGTGACCACTCCGATTCACTCTGAAGTGACTGGCCCTTTTGTTCCCGGGCAATGTCCCTCCGCTTAAAGTAGAGGACCGAATAAATGCCTGCACACAATCATGGGACCTGCATCCCACCAGCCTAATAAAGGATACATGGTTTTTCAATGATGCTTTGAATGAAACACTTTTAACAGGCGAACACACAAAAGAAGTCTTAATCCATTTTGTTGGAATGTTTCAAAAAGCCGTATGACAAATATGCTAAACCGGTCTCAAACCGTGCGAGCCGCTTTTGGAATAGTCAAATGTGTCAAAGCGATGTTTACGCTAGGTAGTGATACCTGAATACAGAGGTCGTGGCGCTGGTTGGCAGTATAACAAAATGACAGTGTTAACAACGCCCAGGAGCCGGGCTGAGGCCTGCAATCAAGAGTGAAAAGCACAGTGCTGGGGTATCTTTCAGAGGCAAGAAGTAATGTTTTGACATGGAGAGGCGAGCACGGACACTCTAATAGCTCTCGTCTCCTGTATGGCTGGCATTTCTGAAGGATTGTTATTGGCGGGTGATCCTCGGCGCAAGATCACATCTGGATCCTATCTTCCCACCCGCTCCGCGCAGTGCCGCGCAGCAACAAGAAACAGCTGTGCGAAACTGGCTTCAATTAGCCTCACATTCTCCCTGACAGTTAATCCCTTTCTACTCTCCTGCTCTCATTCTTTTTTTTTTTTTCTTTTACTGTTCCTTCACTCCTCTCTATTTCTCGTTTTCAAGCTTTGCTTCAGGTTGCCACACAGTCTGAAGTAATAGGCTGGGAAGCAGAGTGCGTGGAATTGGAAACAGGCAACTGGACGGACCGCTCAGAGATCTCACGAAAACATGGAACATGACAAACCCTATCTGTTTGAAAAGATTGATTATGGGGTTTTGTATGCGTGTGTGTGTTTGTGTGTGTCTCTCTCTGTGTGTGTGTGTGTGTGTGTGTGTGTGTGTGGAGACTAATGGGTCTGTGTCGTTTGCGGTGGTTTGGGATTCAACACATGAGGGAGCTGCATAATGGGCTGCAGAGATGGGTTATTTGGATTTCCTGTCATTGGACGGTTAACACTCATTTACAATTCGGGCTCATTTAAATCTTTGATATCTGACTATGATTTTCATAACACATGATCCTCAACAGTAGATATGTGACACATACAATTAAAGTCCATTTAAATTGTCACTTGGTCACACGTTTTTACTGAATATAAGATGCCAGACTCTTTTTGTTGTGGTTCTCACATGTGGAGCACTGGGCAACAAAGTGACCCCATAAATTCAAAGTCTTTAAACATCTCTTTTCCCACTAAAACCACACTTAGCAAACATTTAAGTGTGATCCAACAGTGCAACACACTGAGTAAAATGTCATCGCTCACGAGTGATAAATCAAACTCGGTTCAGTTCAAAACAATTCACCTCCGCACCAGCTTGACTCAGCTAAACTGCGTCGGGGAATCCAGCTCAGATTGGTCCTGTGATAGGTAATAGGAGCCAGATTTGAGGTAAGGGAGCCGATCTGATGGGCCTGATGAGCGAATCTGGATGGTTCCCCAGTCGGTGTCGCCCTGGGGCCCAGTAAAACACTAACAGGTGGTAGTGCTGGTGGAAAAGACCCACGCGGAGACTAGAGGGAGCGAGGAGGATACTGGGCTCACTGCCTGACACACACACCCATGCAAACACATTACACACAGACACACACATCCAAGCACACGCAAGCCACACAGACACACACATACATGCAAACACACAGCCTGCAGGGACTAGAGATGGTGCAGGGGTGACTCAGACAAGATCTGCAGGCACCTCTCTCTACCTCCAGCACAGGCAAAATTCTCCCACACGGCAAAACACAAAGGGCCCACGTCTGGCAACGCTGACAGCCCACTCGAGCCAAAACCAATTAGGTCTCTAATGCAAACCTGCAGGGCCCCTTTGTCGTTTATTTCCCCTTTTAATGTCAGAGGATTGGAATCTGACTCTATAACCCACCCCAAAGAAAGAAGGGAAAAAAAAGGAAAGGGGAAAATTATCGGGGGTTCCAAATTATCCACATGTTTTCGAGCAGATCTAATTGAATCAAGGAAGAATGGAAGTGATTGACTAGTGTGAGCAATGTTGAGCCTACATGCTCTTTAACACATTTGCTCCCAGTGTACACACCCCGTCCCAGCTTCACAGGGTGTTATTCTACTCTCTGAATGGAGTCAAATTACGTCAACGACACAGCAAATACAGTAAAACACAATAATACACATATTTCCTCTTTTTAGAGTCGGAGTTGGAACCAAATTTCCCAAAACAGGGGTAGTCATAAAACTCTGTATCCATCCATGTTTACAGTTTCATATTACAGTGCACACTCTGCTGCTCCCTGGTGGCCACTGTAAGGCTAAAGACCATCATCATCATCATCATTATCATCATCATCACCATAACCATCGCCATCGTCATTACAGTCATGTCTTTGTCATGCTATTATTTGTTACGCCGTGGCTGAGGGGGAGACGAATTGGCGTCCCCAGGGGGCCACAGGGGGCCACAGGGACACATGGGGGCCTACAGTGGTGCCCTCGGGCCCCGCTGACCCCACTTGCATTGCAGGACTGCACTATTGTCCCCTGGTGTTAAGCAGGCATGGACTGCAGGCAAAGAAGGAAAAACCTTCTTCTGGCACCAAGCAGCAGCTCCAGCCTGGTTTCACACCGCCTGGTGTTTTTGTCTTGAAAAGCTGTAAACTCCAGATGGTGGAAAGAGAAAAAACTTTGCCTGGTGGATTAAGGGCTCCAAATCCTCCACTGAAAAGACACATAGACTGAGAGCTGCTATTCAATCAAATGGGAGCATAATAGCCGGCTAGTAGGGGCTATATGAGGGATAATGCACTCAATAGAATAATGTGTTATGTATAGTTTATTCTCACTCTTTAATGGGCACTAATGACCGTAAGATCTCACCAGACAAAGGGGTGGCAGAGTTTTTGTTTGGTCATTAAAAGGATTTGATATGATGTGAAAGATGAAGTAACACATTCAGAGGGCTTTTCTGAAGACTTACTGTGTGGGAGAAGAATATCAGAATAATGGCATAGAGGGGGTTTCTCTGTCCATAGACCCATGTGATGTAGGTCGCCTATTTTTAATATTTTCATTATCATGTATGCTATGCAAGCATTTTAATTCAGATCCACAAGTATGTAAAACACAATAATGAGACAAATACACAACATTAAAATGTGTCATATACGCTACTTGTCATATTTTTGGTAAGTAATACAGCGCTCATCATGCGTCATGTGCATGCGTTTCATTCCGGCCAGGTGTACAGGTGCCTGTCATACCTTTGGATAACCTCAGGTAAAAGCTTACGATTCAGGTATGACACTTTATTTTACTAAACATAATATGAATGGTAGTCTACTTACAATGAAAAGCACTCGGCATTCCGACCATGCTCCTCGTATTTTTGGTTTTTGCTCTTCTTGGCAGAATGATGGTTGACACGATCAGTGCTGCAACGTCAAGTCCTGCAATTTCTGTTCTTCTTTTGCAGGCTCTCTACTGAATTCATAAAAAGACTTTTAAAGTAGAGTGAAATAAGTCCTACAGTATCTGCAGACGGACAGGAGCGATCCCGTTCACCATGGCATCAGGTATCTCGGGTATTCTCTCGCACAACAGAAAATATTTGAGTGGGCGGTACTAATTGTAAGCCTTTAACCAGAAAGCCAATAACGCTCCGTTGTAACAGCAGGGAAATAGGAGCGCCAGTGTTTCGGTAATGATTAACTCCATGCGGCAACAATAGGACACTCGCGCTCACATAATCCTCACACCAGACACACTTCCATTGCCTTGAGCAAAGTCGTTTATAACCTCGACTTGTTGGTCTATTGATTTTGTTTTTGATAGTCTATATAACTAGTCTGAAATGCCTCCGCAAATTGTCACTGAAATCAGCAAGGACAGTCAGAGCCTCCTGAAACTAATAATGATTATAATATTTTGCCTTGAGGGATGAATTAATATAAAGGCTAGAGGAAAACGCAGCGTTTCTAATTAGAATGGATAAACCACATAAACATGCAATAATAAAATAAAATAAATCAGAAAATAAATCTATTTCATATTATGTGTGTCATCTGTTGAGTCTTGAAGCTCCTCCAACTCCCCAGACACAAAAACCTACACAGTCAGACTGGATCTGATCTGGACTCCTTCCAGAGTCTCACGTGTTGTTCTTCTTTACAAGCATAATATTTGGATGCTGGCTGAGAGAGCTGTGAGGTATATCCCCCCCACCACCCCACCCCCACCCCCCCTCCCTCTCCACACACACGCACACACCCAACCACCACCATCCCTCCATCCCCCCCTACAGCCACCCACATATGCCACACGCTCCTGCCCCCCTCCCCCCACCCTCCCTCCATCCCTCCATCCCCCCCATCCTCCACTCCTGCCAGGCTGCCACCTGCTCTCTGCAGCATGCTGCACAGCTGCTCTGCTACAATAACAAATTAAGGCCCACCGTGGCAGGCAGGAGCCATTACCTACTGCTCCTGGTACGGAGGAGAGCGAGGACCCATCAGCCACTGCTTCTGTGCGGGGAACCAAAGGCCACTTATGTTCCCCCAGTGTGGAGCAGGGGGCCAGGGGCCAGCGATTGTTCTGGTGTGGAGCAGGCAATCAGGGGGTCGGGGGGGGGGGCTACTGTTTGGGGATCGAGGAGCAGGAGTCACTACCTGCTGTGTCAGTGTGGGGACCAAGTCTTTTCCTGCTGATTCTGTTAGGGGAGCAAGGCCTGCAGCTGTTTCACTAAGCGAGGAAAGGGGCATGAAAGGTCCTATTTTGTGTTTAATATTGTGTGATTTTGGCATAATCCACTGTGTGTGACACACACAGACACACATACACACGCACACACACACACACACACACATGCCCACATGCACACATATACACAATTCATGGCGACAAGTTAATGTTTTTGATGATTTCATGTATTTCTTGATCACACATGCTTTTTCATTTCAAACATAATTTTTGTCATTAAATTCATGATTTTTTACATCAGAGGGTGACAATGTCAGTGCGTAATCAATGTCATCACAGTAAAACATTCCTGCAACTATGAAAGACAAACAAACCACATCACCCACTTGTACAAGCTCTGTCTCTAAATAAGTTTAGAGACAGAGCTTCCTATCCTTGCATTATTATCTTGTAACTATTTCATCAACTTGCTTGTCAAGAGTAGTGATAGCATTGATTAGAAGGGTTTTCTGTACTCAAGCTCTGTCTAAAGAACACAGATATCAAAATGACTTTTAATTACAATGGTGGACAAATGTACCCATTGTTTCTATACCCAGTGAGCACCTTCCAGGCTATTATTGAAGAGCAAGACTTTTTGATTTGTTAATAAATGGACAACAAGGAGAAGATTGAGATCTTATGGATAGATTGCTTGAGCTAGTTTGAGGAGAGAAAAAGTGTAGGGAGAAGGTTAGGAATCATAGATAGTGTGTTTGGGAAAAACAGAAAAAACATATAGGGTTAGATGGTGTCATATGCAACATTTAGGACTAATAGCACACTATTACTACTATGTTAGTGAAAAGAGCTGACTGTAGAGCCACATATCAGCCACCCACATAGTCTTTGGCAGGTGTACGTAGAAAATAGAACACCAGACACAACAGAGTTACAGACAAGTGGGGGAGCATGCAAAGGAGAAACTGAACGGATGAACATACTGATGTTTATAGTGAAATACATTGATCAAACTTTGATGACAGGGCTTGTATCAGAGTAGTGACTATGGTTAGCATAGATTTTGGACAGACGACTCATTTCAAATAGCCACCGATTTCTGTCACCACATTAACTTTCATTATCTCAACTTATAAAGCCACCAATCAATCTAATCTGGATCTATGCATTCAGTGACTTACCCAGACAATGAATCAAACCAAACTAAACCTTTGATTGTGACGACAACGCCACTGTCTAACTCATCTGGTCAACCAGCTCTGTGACAGGTTAACAAAGAGCTGACTAGTCAGTTAGCAGGAGGCTAAAGTCAAAGAGGAGATCAAGTCAGACGGTATTGGTGGGATTTGCCGTGGCCATTATGGTCCCTCTGTGTGACAGCTGGCCACTGCCCCCCTTCACCGCCTTTCAGCGTCTTTGTCACAACTCCTTTAATCACACCAGCAGGACTGTTAGTGAGCAAATCAGCTGACCTGACCGACTGGCTGGCTGACCGACTGAACCTATAGCCTGCTGGGTTGTGGGGAACTTTTCACTTTCATATGAGGTAACGCTCTCCCCTGAACCAAGGGGTGAGGAGACTCAGCAAGAACTCTCTTTCACCCTGCAACATACAAACCAATCCCTTATCTGAGTATACAAACTTGTCTGCTATGACTGAGTTTTGTTTTGTCTTTGCTGCATGAACATTTTGCCACTTTAAATTCAAAGTTCCTGCCAAAGCAACGGTTGGAACATAATATGCCCTGGGTACATGGAAAATCATTGCCAGCCTACAGAAGATGGGTAAAAATAACAACACCAGTGTGATCCTTTATGAGGAAAAATTTAATTGTTAAGTGAGACAGTTTTGCCATTCTAGAAACGTTTTGAAAAGGGAAAAAAGAATAATGTGATCAAAGAAGAAGAAAGAAGAAATGATGAAGTATGAACAAGATGACCAATATAAAACTGTCCTGTGTTTCTCATCTCATTATGCCATCTCTCTTTATTCCCCTTCAGCTATGGTGCTTCATAGATCCTGTATCCTTTTGGAGAACAGCTCTCCCCCTCTTAGCTCTTTCTCCCATCCTGACCCTACACTTGCACTCCTCCCAGAGCGATCCGCCGCCTTGTGAGGAATCGTCCTCCCCTCCTCTCTGCCCATTCTGCCGAGTTAAGTAATTACTGACTTGGAGTGATCCGACAGCGCCAACACGACTGTGAATAGCTGCTTCCCAACCTTGCGCTGAGCCCGAACACTTACCCTTTGCAACCGTGCTCAATTACCCTCTCCACTGTACAGTGGTTGACCTGACAGATTCTTAATCCCCATGAGGAAATGTTCTCTCCAATTATTTGCTCTTTCACTTCACTGTACTGAGTCAAATGGGGGCAAGTCATTAGCAGGGACTGTTTACCCTTCTTTCTCAGCGGTCGTGCCATCTGCATGATCTCTGTAGGTTGCATAAGGCCTGGCAGATATTACACCTCCACAAAACCTGCTCCCTTTTGTCCATTGTTTTCTCTCCTCCAGGTTCAATCTGCTCCCTCCAATGTTGTCATCATCTCTCCTCTGCTCCTTCCTTCATATTCCCTCTCCTGCCTATATACTCATTTCGCTCTCCTCTCTTATCGTACATCTCTCCATTCTATTCCTCTCCTCTCCTCTCTTCTCTCCTCTCCTCTCCTCTACTTCTCCTCTCCTCTCCTCCTTTCGCCTCTTTTCTCTTGACAGCTGACAGGCCAGATCCTGCCTGGTGGTGACACTTCACCCACGCCGACCCACACCGACCCAGGCCAGATCACTAGTCCACGTGGGGGCCGGAGCCGGGGCCAAGGCCAGGGTTGCTGCTGGGGGCTGGGGGCAGCAAGATGGCCCTAGTCATCATAATCATTCATCGCCTGCTGGTCCTTCTGTCCTCGGCCTCCTCCTCCTCCTCCTCCCCCCCCTGCTTTTTTGTCCTCCTCATGTCAGGGCCACACGGCACGCGTATCAGCTGAGCCCAGGACGGTCAGAGTCAACGGGGTCAGGCGGCAGACGCCTGGTTAATTCTCCTGAGGCTCCAAAGTGCTCATACGAACAGACACTGAAATGCACAGATAGAGACAACCGCACCTGCACACAGACACACATGCATGCATGCACAGTATTCATTACACAAACTATAAGAGACAGTGCAGTCTGCAGAGAGGGCATGGTATTATTTGAAGAGGGCGACGGGGTACAAGGTCTCTCAGACAAACAGATAGACATTAGGTAGGAGGAGGGGAAGATTATACACACATGACCAGATGGAGAGAGAGATGGCCCTATTATGTAGATCCCTCCATCCCTCAGCCTTCTTTCCTCTCCTCCGCTCGGACCCCTCATGCATATATACCTTTACATTATTCAGTAGGTTATAATGAGAGTAACTGAATGTGGTGGGGGCAAGAGATGATCGGTAGGCGGTTAGATGGCAGAAGGTGGGCCACAGGTGTACAAGCCTGAGTCCTATTCTTCTGTTTGACCTCTCATTATCACCCCAAGTTCTCATTAATTATTATCCCGTGTCCCCGGGTGTTTGGGAGGCAGCGTGGTGTGTCTATACCACAGTCTGTTCGCTGCACAGTTTGTCGTTCATATTTGAAGGAGAAATTATTCCATATTTTTTATCTGTTAATCTGTCTGCCCATCTGTTGGTCTGTGTGTCTTGGTCTATCTGTCTGTGTTTCTGTCTGTCTTTTACTCCCTTTCCGCTCTCTCTCCTCTCTCTGTTTTTCTGATAGATATTCAAATGGCTTAGCAGGTGCTGGATTTGTCAACAACATGAGTTACAGCTGCAGAACTAGATTAAAAAATATGCAATAATCACTCATCTGACTATCACTTTTGATTAAAGTGCTTTCCAAAACTCTATAGTCGCATCTGCATATCTGTCTAAATCTCCGTCTCAATCCATCTTTCTTTTCATCTATCGTCCATCCATCCATCTATCCACCAGCCTGTCCTGGGCTGTCTGTAGAGGATAGGTCTGGTCTGTTGTCACAGAGGAACAGGTGGGGCAGGCTAACAGTCAGCGCAGGCCTCAATCGCACACACACACACACACACACACACGCACACACACACACACACACACACACACACGCACGCACACACACACACACACACACACGCAAGCTGCGGGGAGGCAGGCAGTCGGCCGCTCAGACACGAGCCCATATGGTAGAGCTCTGGAGCTCTTGCCCTTAGCAGAGTAGGGGAGGGATGGAGGGATGCAGGGATGGTTGGAGGATGACAGGAGGAGGAGGAGGCGGAGGGAGGGGGGAGGGTGGAGGGGGGGGGGGGGGGTTGAAATTAATCAGCAGGCCATCCCAACTGTCCACTGTCTTTGGGGAGTTGAGACATGCATATATGTGGCTGATTGAACCGGGGGTGTAGGGCTGGCAAGTGGGGGGATGCTGTGTGTTTGCTTGTGTGTGTGTGTGTGTGTGTGTGTGTGTGTCTGTGTGTGTGTGTGTGTATGCGTGTGTGTGTGTGTGTGAAAGAGAGGAGGTGTACATTGTTGTTTGCGTACGTGGACATAAGTTTGTTTTTCTAACCTTGTGTGCTTCTCTATTG
Organism: Centroberyx gerrardi; assembly: GCF_048128805.1. Lineage (NCBI taxonomy): Eukaryota > Metazoa > Chordata > Actinopteri > Beryciformes > Berycidae > Centroberyx > Centroberyx gerrardi. The sequence continues at coordinate 13,960,499 of NC_136001.1, forward strand.
CTTTGCTATGCCACATATTTTCTTCCATATTTCCTCTATATTTTTCATTGAATACACCGTATTATTAGGTTTTTGTTATTATTTATTTATTGACAGCAAAGCACTTTAAAACTCGCGCTGCAAATAAATAAATTATATAAATTATAAATACCTATTGGCTGAAGTGTATTTGTGCAATGCCCATATCACAAACAACTTTGCAATATTATACATGTGCTAATTCCAAAATACATGTGTTTTCTATGAGTGGGCATCTATTCTTTTGTGTGTCAGGCATCCTTATGAATCCTGCCGTTCCATTCATTGAAGCTTTTAAGAATATTAAGGCTGGGTACTGCGATAGATAGAAAGGGCTTGGGCTGGCCACCTGCCACTCACATCACAAAGGCACAGACTGACAGATGTATGGGCAGGAGGTCAGATGGTCAAAGACTTTGTCATAATGCTAACCATCGTTACATAGACACACTCTGCTCAAATCAAGCAACGTCGTAGAAACCCCCCTATTCATTGTTGCTGAGCTCCTCATACATGCTGGTCAATACATGTGCTAAATGGTACAGCTGAGTCTTTTTGTCTTAACAATGAGATGAACGACAATGCAGGTGAAAATGAAGTTTGTTAACATACAGCGATGCAATAAACGGGTTGGTTCTGCATTTTGGGAATGGATCTAATATCTTCAACAGGACAATAGCATGGCTTCTTCTGTACTTTTAAAACTATAAGTCTGTAATCAACTGGGCATCAACTGGGCATCAATCCAAAAGTCTTTATTAAACAGATTGTGCATTTACATTGGACACGTGTTTGGATAATGTGAACTTAATAACTACATTTAATCCTGAGACAAGTTGTGGTGGTGTACAGTTACATGGTGGCACAGTAATTGTGTAGGTCTTTATGCATATGCTCTAGAGATTAATTTATATATGCCATATAGATTATTATCAGTCTGTCAGAAAAAAAAAGCTGTGCATTAATGAGGTCTTTCAGATTCTATTCAATCTGGTGTTAGTTGACAGAGAGGAAGATGGATAATCCTGAGGTTTCGCATAGAGCCAGAAACTGTTGCCCTTAATCTAACAGGAGTCTTTGATTCTTAATTCAGCTCATGTTATTTTTGCAGCTGTGGAGAGCTTTCTGGTGTAGCATTAGTGACTCCGCTGGATGACTCTGGTAAAAGCAGTCAATTAACGTGCATCTGTCATGCAAGCTCGAGTCAAATATACAGTGTTTCTGTGTGAGTTTAGTTTGACTGGATTTACACAGGAAACATTAAAATAGATTTCTGAGCATATGTGTCCCATATTTCATGTCACGTGAACAAATCAGATTAGGGTCGTGCATACAATTTTTTTTTCCCCCTATGTAAATACAGTCATGAACTAAAGTGCAATTAGGGAATAATTCTAGCTCATGGCACCAGGGACTCATTGAAAAAAATTAATTATAAAAAGTCCGCAGTACGCAGTCTGGCAAAGACTTCAAAGTGTTCACTGGAAAAAAAATCCTCAGTACTACAACAACATTCTATAAAAATCTAGTTTGAGGTGAGATTTCAATAATTTAGATTTTTGACAACTTAATGTTTTGTTCTTTTTTTCTTTTTTCTTTTTTCTTTTTTTTTTTTTTTATAATTTAGACTTGTATCAATATGATATATAGACTAAATGCAATAATTAAAAAACTCCTAAATGTTACTAAAAGGAACAAAACAACAAAATATTGAATATCCCTTAATTTTCTGATATCTGTGTATTCAAGAAGTTGCCCTAGGGCCAAGCTTTTAGAGAGTGCCTGTGTTAGATGCTATCTACAGTTTGTAGGCCCCATCAGAGCTGAGGTAATGGAACAGTTTAATCACTAGGGGGAGACAGAGGTCTGGGAACCAACCATTAGAAAGCCTCTATTGAGCAGCATGTTGTATTTGTAGTCTGTGCCTTATGTTCACTGGCTGTAGATAATTAAGTTATAAACACTGGTACCCTGTAATATTCATATAATTGAAGTAAACAAGAACTGTTGAAGTTACAGTATGGGCTAGTCTACTGGCATATTATGAGGAAGTTTTATTGACAGTTGATCATCTTTAAACCTGGGGTGTGCAATCCCCAATTAATGTTCTAAACCTGTTTTCATTAGGGAGCAAAGGCTGCTTACCAGGCCACCCAGAAGACCTATGTTTTCTAAAAGTGGATACCACAGGAACTCCTTTGCTGTTTCACCTGCTGCGGGGCAGATGCAACACAGGCCCCCGTGCATTTACAGCTGAAGGGCTGGCAGATTACTTGCAGATGCATTAGGGCATATATGAACGGCAGACTGCTTGCTCAGCTTGTTTTCCGTGACTCACATAAGTTCTTGATGTCAAGTCTGTGCAGTCCAGACCAACTCTGTTGGGTGGCCAAGACATGTCAAGACTGGACCATGTCGAGTATGAGTCAAGACCAAAACCAAAGGGGGCAGAGCCCAAGTCAAGAATGAGAACGCACCTTAATCTAGACCAATACCAAAGATTTATTTAAGAGCAAAACCAAAACCATTTTCAGTGTTTTCCAAATTGTAATGATAGCCAGCAGTGCTTCAGCAGAATATAAATTATTGAAAGAACAATGGAAAGATTGCACCTTGACATTTGCACATAATGATTTGAGATAATGTGTACTAGTCTAAAGCAGAAACCTGATAGAGAAAACATTACAGAAACGACAAAAAAACAAAATTAGGTGAGACCAAGTTATTCAAAATGCAGTCTTGACACTAAGAATCAAACTACAAATGGGGGCAATTTGAGGGCAGATGGGAACTGAAATTACTTCCCTCTGGTTAGCACAAATGATTACTATAACGCCATGTGGTGGACACTTTTATCCAAAGCACCTTACAGTAGTGGCCCTAGTGTGAGTCAAGCCACTAACCCTGACAGTGTTGGACGCCATGCTCAACCCATTGTGTTCTACCCATTACAGGGCCTCACATGAATCCCCATTGATAACTGATTATTTGATTATTTTAATGGATAGAAAATGTGAGATACAACAGCAAAGTTCTTACCCACCCTCCCCACAACAACTTGTTTTTTCTTTTCTCAGGACTGTTTGTAGAGGCCTCTCTCCTCACCCTTATGGAATTCCCCGTTCCTCCACATCGGGTCCTTTGGTCTTGGCCAATGGCCAGTATTGATTCAGCTTTGTCAGTGCTCATATACTGTGCTGCCAACTCATTTACTACCTACTGGAGGGAAGCTTTAAGCTAAAGACCCCACAGAGAAGATCATGCTTGTCCTGTATCTGCCTTTTATTAAGATTTTGCTGGTTATTGATTGGGAGGTTTATTTTCCACAAGCAGTTTCACTATTTAGCAGTCCTCAGTTGCCACAGCTCAGCGTTTTCATGATACCTCTGTGCAGCTTTTTCCCCCATTAAAGGTGGTCTCACTTTTCTCATCTCAAGACTCATTTCAAACGGCAAAATCAGCACTGAAGAGCAATTTCTTTTTAAACATGGTGTGAATTACATTTTGACTGAGGACTATTGAACCTGACTTATATTCCTCGGGGTTCAGAGCTGAGAGGATGCAAAGCAGCATTGCATAGCTTGCTGATGATAATTTTTAGCTCATTTCTTTAAGTCTTATCAATCCATTATGAAAATGTTTTCTGGCAGCGGGTTTAGGCCCACAGCTGAAGAAGAAACTCTTTGTGGAATGCATGGTTGATATGAGCTTCAGCCACTGGAAAGTCACAGCAATATCTCTGGCCTTTGAGGCACTTTGGCAATTATTGATTTTATTTTCCTCATGATGGAACGTCTGCATATATCAATGCAGTGATTTTGTGTCTGTTTATATGCACATTGGAAATTAGGTCTGAGATCTGAGCCCTGAGCTCAATGCACTTTTTGAAAAACTAATTATGCGGGACACCCACCCAACTCACCCGCACACATTTCATTAATGAAAGGACTCAACAAGAACCTCTTTGAACTTTGAGTCTGTGTGTCAACACCGTTGCTAATCGTATCACCCTCAATTAACTTTACTTCTTACTACTGGATAAACCTCTTGGAAGAGGACAGGGGGAGAGAGAGAGAGAGAGAGAGAGAGAGAGAGAGAGAGAGAGAGAGAGAGAGAGAGAGAGAGAGAGAAATCCTACAATTTTTAGAAGGATAAAAAATACAAAGATTATATACTACAAACTATATATAACATCCGATAGGAATGTTGTAGTGCTAGTAGTGATAACACAGGAAATAAAAATACCATTTTTATAAACTCAGTATTACCACAGAGTACAACAGACAGACTATGGGTACCTATAGGATAAGAATATTATAGGAATATTACAGGGATTTTATAGAGAGAGAGAGAGAGAGAGAGAGAGAGAGAGAGTGTGTGTGTGTGTGTGTGCGTGTGTGTGTGTGTGAGAGAGAGAGAGAGAGAGAGAGAGAGAGAGAGAGAGAGAGAGGAGGGGGGTTATGTGTGTGTGTGTGTGTGTGTGTGTGTGTGTGTGTGTGTGTGTGTGTGTGTGTGTGTGTGTGTGTCCCCTGCTGCCCCCCACCACACACCCCCACCCCTATCTCTTTACAGGACTGCCAACCCGTCTAGAGTTATTCCAGGAATGCGTTGAACATGGCTGCCGCGATGAAGGCGCAGAAAACGGGACTGCTGGAACTTCGAGTGACTGTGGACCGCTGGATCCGGGTGTTGGCCACACTTACCGAGGATACCCTGACGGTAAACCCCGGGGAGGTCGGCGAGGAACCGGCGAAACCCAACCCGAGTCCCGCCGGTGCCGTGAACGGCGACCCCCCGAACCTCAGCTCGTCCCCGGTCCCGGACACCATCACCAACGTGAAGCGCACCGTGCGAGTTACCAAGCAAGATGTTGGAGGACTTGGAATTAGTATCAAAGGTAAGACAAGCCGAAAGAACTATTGTAAGTTGGTAAACAGCGAGTTAGTATCACTCAAAACAAGTTAAGCTATGAGACGAGTTTGAGTGCAGTTTCAATTCTGTCACCGACGGCGAAAAACACCCGAGTCTGGGCAGTAAACTTCCAACTACAGCGTACAAAAGTGCGACAAATGCACTATATCTATGATCGTTTGCCCAGCCACATTCTTGCGTAGTTATTTTACACCAGAAGAAGTGGATTAGGACTGTTAACTTGCGCAAAAAAAAAAGATTTGACAGCTGAGATCATATCTCAAGCTGCGTCTCAACGGGGAACCATTTCACTGTCCCGTATAGTCACGGAAGATGGCAATTGGTGTGTTGTATGTATGTTTCGATGATATACTCACACATAATCCCCATACAAGTTGAAACACAAATCTGTCATAAAGCCATGCCCTCTATAATTAAGAGGAAAACATTCTATTCTATTCTATTCTATTCCAGTTACATATTAACAGATTTTAACTAGGTATTTGTGAAAATTAAACACAAATGATGGCACATTCTATTTATATCCCATTGGTTTCAGGAGATGTTTATTATTTAAAATGTTCTCAAATCACATCAGAGCATTTATGATATGGATCCCTACACCAGTTGCCTGCAATAACCAGATAAGGCCTATCACTGTAAGGTATGACTGAGGACTAATTAAGTATAAGTGAGAGGAGAGGCTCCATGTCCAGGAGCAGGAGGAAATCCATCACTGCTACTGTGGGATCTAAAGAATTGCTTAAGCAAATCGAATACCTAACCTAAACATGGCTGCTGCTGCATCATGCTTACACTAGCTTTGCTGCTGGTTTCACTCAAGGGGAGAAAGGTTGTGACCTCTCCATATCTCACCAGCCAGGCTTACATACCTGCACTGTGTACTGTGCAGGGGCTGATGAAAGCCTTTTCCTTCTCCAGTTTCCTCTACCTGGAGCTACCTGCAGCAACAGGCAAATATCTCACTGAGGATCTCACGCATGGAGACTGGGAGTATTCAGATCCTTTTGAGATGTTGTGCAGATGCGAATTCAAGCTGTGCAAATACCTACAGTAGTTAATATGCACAGTGCGGTAACAATGCGGTTTGAGCAATATTTTTTTAATTTTTTCCTTTAGGTGACCCACATTTTCATCAATATTGTTTTGTAACCCAAAACAGATTGTGCAAGATAAGTGTTAGGCTGTGCAAGCAAAACGGATACAAGCCTTCAACCTGTTTTATATTGCAGGGACTTTGACGCCTTTGGCAGCATGATATTGCAATTAGCTTTTAGTCACCAATTTCATGGTCATGTTAATCTTCCTGTAACCCATGTCTGGGTCCCAACCCCCTGGATTAGGCTTGACTTGATTCCCCTGCTCCAGTCACATCTGTCCTGGTTGACACATTGCATTGTGTTTCATGCATTATCAACAACATCAATCAAGGCAGCAGTTAACATGCTGTGGTGAATAATGGACAGGCATTCAGAAGAAAAGGATTATTAGTGTCTCTGTATGCATGTGTGTGTGTGTGTGTGTGTGTGTGTGTGTGTGTGTGTGTGTGCGTGCGTGTGTGTGGTTGTGTTTGAAAATTCAGACGTGTGTTAAAACCTTCACTTCCTGAAAGGTCTGCAGTCTGCATGTATTGACAGGTTATCACCTCTTCCTGGCCACCTGCCAAAGCGGGCGGTCGATTTGACGGACAGCTCCGGACCTGCATCACTGTCATAATGCAAAGATGGCTCATCATCTTGGCAGCTGGCGGTGGCATGTTAATTTTAGCTCCCCCACCTCTACCACCATCAGCACAACAAAGCCAGCTCCTAATGACATAAACGTGATGTCCATCTCTGTGGAAAATGGGTGGCTTTGAAAATCAGACAGCAGCTTGTTATTAAAGCAAAACCATAACTGGCACCCTACTGACTTGACATTGTTGTGATGCTGGTTGTTCAAAGGCAGAGATGAAGAGAGGGAGGGAGGGAGTAACAGAGAGACAGAAAGAGAAAGGCAATGGCAGAAAGAGCGGGCCGTAGATGAAAAGCGACGTGGAGAGGAAGGGCAAGTGAAAAAGTTAGAAAAAAGACAAAGAGAGGTCAAGGGAGCAAGCAAGAGAGCAAGCAAGAACGAAAGAATTATATAAAAAAAAAGTGACAGAAAGAAAGAGGGTGAATGAATGTGAGAAGAGGGCAAAAGTGGTGGGCTAGCTGACACCACAATGTGAACAGCTGAGAGGAGCAGCCCACAGCAGGCAGTTGTCATTGGCCAAAGATGAAAGCTATGTGGCTGGGAGTGGAGCGCTCCACTGGTGTTAATTTTAGGGAGCCCACCCCAGCTTGCAGAGAAGCATGGAGGCAGTCGACCTTCACTCTCGCATGTCTAAATTTAAGGGGGGAGGCTAGGAAGCTAGGCTCCAGGTCTACAGACTGGCATGCTGGTCGGAGCGAAGAAGAGTGTGCTTCACCTTACCTGGATCTAATAGTATTTGCAAATCCTCTTTTGGGTGGGTTTTGCCACCATAGAAATACACAATGACTGTGAGCATGTTTAGGCAATCGCAGGGAAGTATACGAAAGTCATTTTTCTGTTTTTGACAACTTACCTGCCATTGTCTTAATTGTCCTGATGCAATATACCACTCTCAGATCGTACTCCATGCAGGTTAAAATAAATGTTAGGAGTTATTTGTGAATATTATGTAACCGTGGTTTGGTGCTCACTGCCTTTTTGCTTCAGACTAAAAGGGATGCTCACCCAGCTCAGATGTTCACATAGACGATATTCTCGTCAGTTAACAGGTTCAGGTGTAGTATTGCATAATAAATCTAAAAGTGGCAAATTAAAAACATTACAGTATTCGTTCCTTATTTGGCTCTGCACAGGCATCCGTTTACACATAAAATAGGAATAGACTGTAACCTCATTATTTCAAAGTTTTGTCATATACCTATTTGTATTTGTCTCAGTATTCATTAGCCCTGTCTCCTCTATACCATTTGATGCCAGTTAGTGCTGATCTTAGGTGCTGATCTTGCTGAATTCTTTCAAAGGAGTGGTATCACAACAAACGCATTGTTAGCACAAAATTGCCTAATTAGGTACATGTCAGTGTCGAATAAACCACTACCATTCATTTACCTGTCACCGGTAGCTCCAGCGGCTGGCCCCCCTGTCAACTGATTGACAGGCTCTCAGCTGTGGGGCGCTGAACTCTGTTTGACATGCAAAGTTGGAGGAAGGAAGGGAGGCAGGGATGGAGAGGGGAGACGGATGGAGGGATGGAAGGATTAAGGGACGTGGAGGAGGTTCATGGGGTTGAAATATTGATTAGTGTTCATTTTTCTACGATTTGACAATGGTGCTTTTTGCTGCGTTCATGCCAGTAAAACATATTGTGTTGAAAATGGATTGAAACTAAAGTTGTGGGGAGAGAGAGAGAGAGAGAGAGAGAGAGAGAGAGAGAGAGGAATGGAAAGGGGATAGAGAGGTGGAAAAAGGTTATCGTGTACCCGTCACTGTCGGTGGTCCACACCTCCCCTTGTCTGTTCCAAGGTCAGAGTTAATAGTCTGTCAAAGCAGGAGGTGAAACGACCTCTTAAACATCCTTATGCCAAGTCATTTTGTCACAAATGAATCACACCCTACGGATTCAAATATCTAGTAACTAAATCTGCCTTCGTCATTTTGGCGCTGATGCCAAGTCATTTTGACACCGATGTCACCAATGTCACCATCATCCTCTGGCTGACTCAAATAAACCAGGCTGTCTTTTACCCACTTGTCCAACCATTTACTTTAAATAGATCCTTGACATAAATTGCCGTCATTCATCAAGTAAAAGGAGATGGCACTGCAGTTGGTAAAGTGGGAAGTGCTGTGGTGAGCACTCTATTAGCGTCAGTTTGGTACATGAGATATTAGCATGTCAGTCTGTCTCTGGCTGCAGTCCCGTATTATAATAACATGGGTCAAAGGTCACTGACCAGATCCTCCAGTGGTGGCCATTGTAGAAGTGCCCAAGACCATGCATCTATACTGTAGTTTTCAATCCAGCTCATTTTGTGGGGAGAGCAACAGCCCAGCATTAGTGTAATAAGTGTGTAAAATAAATCTAAATCTTTTGTTTTTTGTTTACTTTTACATTTTTTTCAGAGTAGAATTGCAATGCCAGGATCACTAGAGCCAAAAAACCTATTATGTTTTATGTATTTGGAAAACATTACTACCTGGTGTTCATTGCTCAGTATTTCAAAATTGCTGACCTCTAAAATGTAACGAATAAAGGCCTTAAATGGACTAAGAACTTCCACAATAATCCATAGTGAGTTCAGCTTTCATTCCAAACTCATTTTACCAGTTTTGAAATGTTAGCTATCTCATTTGAAAAAAAACAAACAAACAAAAAACCTAAACAAAACAAAACAAAACAACTCCTCTTCAAATCCTTTCAAGTACATAATTAATGTAAGATTTCCTTTGTCTAGGGCATAGGACCAAACGCAGTGACGCTAAAATTACAAACCCTGCCTATGTGGCATCCCAGACAGGCAAAACAAAATACTTTTCCTGCAAGTACTTGAAAGCTATTGGAGATGCTATGAGACCCAATGCGAGTGGTAATTACTGGATGTCTGATGACCTGCGTTTAGCCCTTCCTGGAGAGGATATAGAGAAGCAGCCTGCAGTTTTTGTATTGGTAGTAGTATTGTGGGCTCTTCATACAGTGAAAAGGAGATTATAGAGCAGGGTAATTGGCTACAGTTTCTATGGTAGTGCAAATAGGGGGCAGAGGTAACCTGAAGGTTAGAGAAGCAAACTTGTGACTGGAAGGTTGCCGAATTTAATCCCCGAACCGGCTGGGTGGGGGGAAGACACTCCCCTCAAAAACTACTGCAGAGGTGCCCTTGAGCAAAGTACATAGCAGCTACTCCCCCAGGGTGCAAGTAGCAGTGTGTTACATTTACATTTTAGTAATTTAGCTGACGCTCTTATTCAGAGCACCTTGCGAAGGGTGAGCAGGTAGGAGCTCAGTGTCTTGCTCAAGTACTGAACCTGAGACCTTTTGGTTATGGGACGATCTAACTGCTGGGCTAATTGCTGCCCCTTTCGTCAGTTTGCGTAGTTAAATGTTGTGGTAAAAAATGTTGAATTGTTTACGCTTCCACAGACAAAGCTCAGGATGCTACGGAATCTCAAAACTCAGTCAGGGCAACTGGACCAGTATGAAGAGCAGTACCGCCAAAATCCGAAATCCAAAAGCAGAATTTCACTCCAGAGGTAGTTTGCATGGGCATAAACTTTCACAAATCTATGACGGAAATGAACCGTAGAACATCATAGAACATGAGTGATGCTTCTTTGCCTAATTCTCGCCTGAGGAGGGCCATTACCTTTCCCTTATCCCATTCTTCATGTGCAAAACCACAAGTGGTCAATGTGAAAATGAGTGAGAATGGTATAATCTGATGGATGGAGATCTCAATCACATTTGTCCTCAGAGTATGATGGCTTACAATCTAAATCCTGTGTGACATCTTTTCACATATCAAAATCACACCTCATATAAAATTGATGAAAAAGGGTCTTATCTAAGACGGTCAGAAAGCATAAGTGTTGACATAAGGGAATAAAGTTTTTCTTTTTTTATGTAGACCTGTCTACTAAGGTTTCCACATCAAACAATGCGTACCTTAACTGGGAAAACAGAATGATTGTCAGCTTTTGTCCCACAATGCTCTTTTTATAAATAGTGTTATAATTTGCGTTTATACTTCCCCCCACAGGTGCAAATAATACTGTATGCCACATAGAGCTATTGATATTGAAGATTGAAAGTAAAGGCTATGTCTGAGTGTTTTTGATTTTGATTCATATTCTGAGTGATTTGAATGTGTAAGAGTTTAGATTACTTCACAGTAAAAATGATCAATTTTAGCCCCTACCACAATACCAGCAGTTTGACTGTATTGCTTATTATATGGGAATATTTTCTCTTAATCTATTGTAGATATCTTTATAGAAGTTGTAACACTACTGTTCACCTCCCTTTGGTACAGTTGTATCAGTCACTTTTTGTGTATTCACCCTGCACTAACTTCAGGCACTCCTTCACCTTTTCTCCACTTTTCTCTCAATTCATCAGGGGTCAGAGACTCAGTAAATACAGGGCATCGCCTCGCTCCCAATACTCAGTCATCCAGTAAACAACTGTCCGACGCCACGGTGCGGTACAGTAGCTAGTAAAGCACTCTTTCCAAAACTCGAGGGGCATAATGATTGAGATGCATAGGAGGAGTGTGTCAGCTCAACCCCGGCGGTTTTTTCACCTGGCTCTGGCCTCCAAAGGAAGATACATGAATTAAATCCCAAGGAATCGCCCAGAGGAGACAACCTGTGAAAGATATATTCAAAATTAATTTAATTTAATCCTCTTTCGGATCATTCCTCACTGGCCTGAAGGCCAGAGTCCAACTGGCAGTTGACATTATTGACAATATTTCTCATGAAGAGTGGATGCCCGCAGCAAGAGGCAGATCCATCAGCATACAAGCTGACCTTCATTAAACAAGAGAGAGAAAGAGAGGGAGAGAGAGAGACACAGAGAGAGAGAGAGAGATAAGAAACTGCAGTAGTTACTGTAAGAGGGTAATCACTGCTGTATGCTTCTGTCCTCATATGCTCTTTTAACTGCAGTTTAGGTGACTAAAGTTGTCTTGCATGCTCAGATATGAGAATGCAGTGGTGTGAATAAAAATGAATATAGCATTTCTGCTGCTGTGTTTGCAGTTACAGCTAATAATCTGCTGTTACTGCCTTATCTCCGTTTGATCCTTCTAACTGTTCAACTCTCTGCTGTCATTACACATGGTTTAGTAATTATACAGCTACTAGACAGTTATTAGAGCAGACTGACATCTCAGCACTTGTTATTTTAATTCAAACCACACTCTTCGCTACTGATAATGCATTGCATATTAATATTATGATAGAATTTGATGTAATGCAGCATTTGAGAATAAACAGTTTATATCCAGCAGAGCTGCATATTTTGGTGTAATAGTTCAAATTCAAAGTATTTTTTCTTCAGATCTCCAGACTGGGTGGTTTGGGCGGGGAAAGTGAATAAGTAATGCTCTCCCATACCTCAACAACTTCACTTGAGCTGCCCTTTAGCAAGGCACTTAACGCCCTGCTGCTCCAGTGGAGCTGCTCAGCGGCCAACAGTTGAAGATTATGGTTGTACCGGGAAAGTGTGAATGTGTGCAACTATAAATGTGAAGCAGGGGTCGCTGAGAATAAGCAAATCTTTTCTGGGTAAAACAAAACAAAATATTGTCTTCCCTTTTTGTTGTGCAGGTGGGAAGGAGAACAAAATGCCCATCCTCATCTCCAAGATCTTCAAGGGTCTGGCTGCCGACCAGACTGAGGCGCTTTATGTTGGAGACGCCATCTTGTCTGTCAACGGTTACGACCTACGGGAGGCAACACACGACGAGGCCGTGCAGGCGCTGAAGAAGACGGGCAAGGAGGTCATCCTTGAAGGTAAGACATTTTTCATTCGATAAATCATCCCAAAATCGCCTCCCCGTTTTTTTCTTTCTTTCTTTCTTTCTTTCTTTCTTCTTCTTTTTTGCATTTCTGCTCGACTCTAAGGATGTACTGGAGAGTGACAGGAGTGATGGGAGTTAAAAAAGAGAAGCACTTCCGACATATGTCACAAAAGCCAGTCCCAAAATCGAAACATAGTGCATGGTAATGAAGCACTTCATACATATTTCGTGGAATTATAGAGTGGATGTAAGAAGAAAGAGCAAAAAACTCTCATCTCTCATGAAATAAGTACTACCTACCCTGTCTGCAGTCCAAAGCAGCACATCTCTACACTCCAAGATAGATAGTTAGATAGATAGATATGTATGTTTGTACATATATACATATATATATATATATATATATATGTATATATACTATACACAAAAGCAACTAAAGTGCAGACTTCTCTCTGGGAACCTTTGCTACCCCAGGATCTTCTCCAGTATTTAGGTTGATTTCTCCTTTGGGGCCAAATATGATGAGCTGAGGAAGAAGATCAGTTGACTCAGAACTTTGATCAAACTTCCTTGGAAACATCCAAATAATGAGTTGAACTCAAACAGCGAAAGGAAACCAAAGACTATAAATTCAAGAATATTGTTGTGGCACACACACCTCTGAGCATCTCAGCATGCTAATGAATAGGCTTCCCCTACATCAAACACTTTTGACACCGATAGAAAGTAAGTTTGTGTCAGAACTGAGAAGCGTGGAGAACTCATAAGGTATGATCAGCTGTGCATGGGGAGGTTTGCAGTGGAGCCAGCAGGTGTGTTTGCTGGTTTCTCTCTCTCCCCTCTCTCACACACATCTTACATGAGCTGCCATAGCTAATGTATCTCTCCATCCCAACCCCATTCGCTCTCTGTCTCATTCCCACATTTTAGTAACCTGCAATGTGCTTGTGTGTTTGTGCATGTATGTGTGTGTGTGTGTGTGTGTGTGTGTGTGCACGCGCATTTGCCTAACAGCATCAGTCCGCCAGCAGGTGTGAAACAACTCGGTGAATCTGAGATGAGATCTTTAGCTGCAGGGACGGGGAAGGGATTAAAAACAATCTCTCTTCTTGCCAGCTGATTGCATCGCAGGCGTCCTGCATCTCCCAACATATTGACTTCAAGTCATTTTGGTTGAATTGTAAATCTAGTCTCTACAAAAATAGAGTTATGAGTGTTTAAGAACAAAGGTTGAGTGTTGTTTCACTCTGGGTGTGACTCGTCAGAGTATGTTTTCATCAGGAAGCTTCAAACTTGACACTTGTTTTTCTCCTTTTTTTTCTATTGATCTGCGTATTCTCTTTGTATCAAAGTACCAACGTCTGTGTTTTGAGAGAGAGAGCCCACCCACAGAGTCCAAGCGCAGACTAACAGATATGTTCACTGATGTGAGTCGAATGGACCCTTTAGACCGTAGGTACTCTCAACCTATAGCGCCGGATGAAAACGTTGTAAGTCCAAAAAATAACTATTTTGTAGCTGGGAAAAAGCTGGTTTATTTTCACACTGTGTATGTATTTTTAAAACCATAAATTGGGTCTTGAACAGGTTCACTTGGCCCTAGGGCATAACAATTACTCGGTGCATAAAGCGCCACATAAACCTTCAATTCAAGAAAATGAATTAACAAAAATACCAAAATCAGAGTTATAAGTTTTCCATGTGACAGCGGTGCTATGGTTTAGCTTGCACAGTAGGCTAGCTTCAGTAACTTCAGCCAGCGGTGCAGATGCAGCTAGAGCTACAGCCAGGGGAAATCATCGCAAATTCCCCTGCCTTGTCCACAGTCAGGCAGAAAAGTGTTGATATCAGACAGCTCAACCAGTGCTGCTCTGTGATCTGTCATGTCAGGAATGATTTCATGGGTCTCCCTTCCCCTAAGGACCTGATACAGAGGAGTGGAGAGAGGAAAGAGGCTTGGAGGCTCACTGAGGGGAGAGGCTTGAGTGTGAGAGTGCGTGTGTGCGTGCGCCTGCATGTTTTGATATCTTGTGTATGCTTTGCTTGTGTTTGTGTGTGTGTGTGTGTGTGTGTGTGTGTATATCCATGTGTGTCTGTCTGAACCAGAGATTGTGTGCAGGAGACATTCTGTAGCAAAAAGCTCAGGAGCATTTTAGGGGAATAGAGGGAATGGAAGGCATCTTTCTGGTCAAGACTCAAAGGCGATGAGCTGTTCAGCTGTAGTTTATAAGATTCAGATTCTAATTCAAATTTGTTTGTAACAAACTGATCAATGCATTGGCATTCTATCAAGATTCCATACTCAAAAACATCATTTATTGGCACTACTACAGTGTTAAAGGTCAAAATAACAGTGAACAATAACAGACAGTGACTGTTGCCGAGCTGGAGGCAGTTTTGTTGCTCTGTGAAGTTTACAACACAGACGGCCTTGACTGAGATCAAGGAGGCACTGCATCCATCACATCAGAATATCTGGTATATGTGAACAGCAATACTTGAATCTGTCAGACAAGTACTTCCACAACATTCCAGGGGGTTATATTTGGAGCTTGGTTGTGTTTCTGTAATTGTGAAATTATACATTTTTTTGCCATACATGATTCTTTTGGAAGTCAAGTAAAGAATTATTTTGAAGAACCCAAAGAGAGACTTCTGCAAAGTTTGATTATTGCAATAATACCAGGTATTATTGCTTGGCCGTGCCTTATACTTATTGCAGTACCCATAATCACACTAAAGAACATTCTCAAGGATATTGTTATTATTCAATGCATGTGAACTGGCTAAAAAGTTTTCTTCAAAATTGTATACACACATAAGAATAAAAACAGGAAAAAACAAGAAAAATTGCTAATTAGGTTGGTATAACAACCAAAAAGCACGTCTTGCACAGTTGGAACGCATCTCTGACCAGTCAAGTTGCTTGGCTGAAACTAGTCACTTTATCGTTCTTCGTAAACATTTGGTCTGGTAGACTTTCATCACAGCCTACCTTGTAGATTCTTTAAAAAATCGTATAATCTTTAGGTCGTCCCTGCAGAGTTGCTCGGCAGCCAACAACACAAGACTGGGACTGCACTGGGCAGCTCCCTGGTGTGAGTGAATGTGTGTAAAACCTCTATGAACCTCCCTCCACCTGCAACTTCGCCCCGAAGCTGTTGGTGTAAATAAGAGTTTGCTCTTAGTCAGTCTGCCTGGTTAGAAAAACAGAGAGTCTACACTAGCTGTACGTTCCCAGTAGGACCCCGTCTCTTCCTCTTCCTCTGTATTCCTGTCGCACCTTCCATCAAAATGGAGATGGAATAATCAGTGTGTGTGAGAGAGGAACAGTAAACACCTGAGAGGGTCAGATAAATATAACAGACCAGATGAAACCATAAAGCCACAGCTGCCTTCATTTCCTCTCAGCGACATTTACAGCCTGTTTGTGTGTGTTTGTGTACGTATGTGTGTGTGTGAGCACATTGTGCGCGCCTGCTTGTGTGCACACCTGCATGTGTGTGTGTGTGTGTGTTTTAATAGAGACCAATCTGCCGCACCTCTAGTGAGTGTATGTGTGTGTGTGTGTGTGTATGTAATGAGAGGAGGGAAGAGGATGAGAGAGGTGTATGGGTCAGCTCGACATTTTCCCACTACTACCCACACCTTATTATCACACCTGTGTGTATAGATATAATAGAGTCATGGACTCTATCTGGGGTTGGAAGCACAGTAAATAAGGAGCTTTTTATCACAGTATTTGAAAATGTGGGCATAAGAAACAATTTGATATGGCATGATTATTCTTTTTGTAACAATATAATATAATCAACGTATTGTAACATATGATGTCCACCAAAATTCAACCTTTCCAGAAATACAGAACAGAATATATATTTTCAGATTGACAACTACTGTATGTCTTTTTGAAATTACACAATGACTTATGAACAGGAGTGACACCTGAATGTTTTTCATTATCTTAAAGCCATTTTGATCTAAAGGCTTATGCTGAAATGCTTGATTGATTTGTTTCTTAGACACATATAAATAGTGAAGTTGATGCCTATGTATGAATTTCTTTCCAAAGCGTTTGCTTTTCCACCAAGGCAAAGGGTGGCTACTTTAAAGAATCTAAAATATAAGATAGTTTTGATTTGTGTAACACGTTTTGGTCACTGCATAATTCCATTTGTGTTATTTCATAGTTTTGATGTTATTATTCTATTATTATTATTCTAAAATGTGAAAAATAGTAAAAATAAAGAAAAATCCATGTGTCCAAACTTTTGACTGGTAGTGTAAATTACATAAAAAAAAATGCAAAAAGAAAAAAAGTAATAAAAATTTTTATGACACATTTTAAAGCGATTGTAGTTATATGTGGAGCAGTTCTAGGGGGACACAACGAGCTGTGTAGCATTGGTCTCTGATCTGTCCTACTGTGTTTCTACTCCGTTTTCATTTGGATTCTACCCGGACTGAAACTACATCCATCACTGCCACCAGCTAGCCAGCCAGTCAGCCAGAGAGGACGCGTTCCACTACTGTATGAAGAAACCATGGCACCGGGAAATGGGGGTGGGGAGGGGGGTATGCTGAATGGTAGCACCGTTCCCCGGGCAACCAAGGCCTGACAGGAACACTCACGCACACACACACACACACACACACACACACACACACACACACAACCACGTGCACATTCACACACATAAAACCTAGACACACAGGGTGGAAAGCAGGCAGGAAGATGAAATGGGCAGGACAGGACAGGACACTTGGGTATGTGTGAATGTGTGGGGGGACAGAGAGAGTGTGTGTGTTTGTGTGAGATCATAGGGCCGGGTGCGTGTCAATATGTGAGTGTGTGTGTGTGTGTGTGTGTGTGTGTGTGTGTGTGTGTGTGTGCGTGTGTGTGTGCATGCTCTTTTCATTCTGTGTGTCCAAGGATTAAGAGTGCTGGTACACCATGTGCCGTAGCGCAGGGGAGGAATGTAAGGCTCTCTAGGTCACGGTGACGGACAGGGAAGAGGGCGCCATCCCAACCCCAGAGCAACTAGCTTATCATACATTATCCTCCTGATTATCTACAATGCTGATTCTACAGTGCATGGCCCGTCGTGTTTAGCATGCTTGTTCAAATCACTTGGATCACATTGGAGCCATGGAATAATGAGGTTTCATCATGCTAAACTGACCTTAAAATATATTCCTGTGATTGTCTAAACTTTCTGCCAACCAATTGTATTGTCCTATGTGGCAAAATCCACCCACCTGGCACCAAAGCAGGGCGAAACAAACCGTTAAATAGATTTGCAAATACTATTTGGCCCAGGTCTGACGAGAAAGCGTTGTGTGAAGGTGTTGTTCCATGGTGGTTTGCTCCATTTCTGAATCTGGTGAGGGTATTAGCCTAATGCCAGCCTGAATTTCAGCAGAATTTACTGGTCTATCCAGGGGACATAATTTCATGGGTATAAATGTGTGTGTGTGTGTGTGTGTGTGTGTGTGTGTGTGTGTGTGTGTGTGTGAAAGAGAGAGAGACAGTGAGAGAGAGAGTGCCAGTGCCCTCTGCCAAGACATTTAACAAGCCAGCCACCACAGTCCGGGCGCCACTGGTTCCTCTTTGCCCTGTCCTGTCCTTTTCATTAAGGTAGTTGAGCTCAGGCCCAATGCACAGACACACGGATTAAATAGGCTTAGTTATGGAAGCTCCATGTGTTGCAGACTTTCCCTTGTCTAGAAGTAAATGCTTCTTTCAGTAGGGAGCATATGTTACTCTCTGTGTTTGGGACATGTCTTGTTAGCCATATCAGGTCTACTGATTTCTGTTATCCCGGATGGGCTGTTGGCCAATGTGCGAGCAAGAGCTATTGATCGACTTTGTACAAAGTCCAGTGTGTTCGGCAAAACTATTCCATGTTTAAAGCAAAAAAAAAATCTACCATAAAAGAGAATTTAGATCTGTTATTCTCTTGGGCACATAAGGTTAACATTTGTGAACATGAACACATCTCTTGATGTCAACAAAAGACAAATCCTGGAACTGAGTAATTAACAGTGAATCTGACTGGCTTTGTGGATTCGGTGACTGTGCCCAGGGGAATTTCACAGGGATATGGGCACATTTTCTGGTTCATACCAGTTAGCGCCACAATGAAGCAAAGCTCGTTTCGATGCCAAAGCTCAAACAAGCATCCAATGAGCCCACAAATTCAATCTCATTCTCACTGCCAATGATGCAGGTCCAGAATTTGTCTCTTAGTGACATTTGATTAGGACCTTAAAACCCTGGTTTCAAGATTTGATTGAATATCGATTGATATTGAATCAACTGTCTATGAACATAGACAGATCTATCTTGTGAATTCTGTGAATTTCTGTTTTAGGGCGGATTTTCCCTTTAACTGTTGCATTAATGACCGATGACAGCTTGTTGGTCAACTGTCTAACTGTTGAACATCAGAACACTTTGATGGCCACATTGGCAAAATAATATTACAAGTCCCAAGTGATAACCACAGTAGTATAGCAGATGTAATTGGCCTCTTATGAGCTATAGTCAGATGAAAGGTTTTGGCACAAACTGTTTTGATAAAGCCTCCTATGTATATTTTGATTTTAAAAAATCTGAATAGCATCACATCTTTTAATTTGCGGTCCCAGTACTTCTGACTGTATTTTACATGTGTGACTACAGTGACTGCACCAGTTTTCTAGACCAAGTCCAGTAATACTGCTTAAGACTGTCAGAATGTGAAAATTCAACATAATGCACAAGCAGGGATGTGTTTCAGGAGTGTCTGAGGTGAGCTGAGGTTTGGAGAGGTTCATTTGTGTCTGTGATGACTGTCAGTCAGAGGATGCTTTGTCAACAGTCCCCCCCAACAAGAGCTAACCCCCAAAGCAAATGTCTCTCTCTCTCTCTCTCTCTCTCGCTCTCCCCCCCCCCCCCCCCCCCCCACCACAACAAACTCACTCTTTTGTTTTTATACTTTATTGCCAAAGAATTTCTTTTACAACATGTATGATACAAAAAACATGTACGATCAAAAAACAAACATGTTTTCTTTGTCATTTTTTTTTACAACATAAAAAGCATAAAACATCGCCGAATGAATAAAAATGCTAATAAAACAATTTTTAAGAGCCTATACCAAAACTCACTCTTGCTACATCCCCTGCACACACACACACACACACACACACACACACAAACACACACACACACACACACACACACACACACACACACACACGCACGCACACACACGCACACACACACACACACACACACACACACACACACACACACACAGACTAACCCCTTTAGCTGATAGTGCTCTCAGCCCAGTGTGTAAACTGGCCAGAGGAGTGTTGTCTTTTTCAGCAGTCTACTGACATGGCAGTGACAAATAACAGCCATGAGCTATAACAGTCAAAATCCTGAGGCCAACTGGACCATATGTATGCGTGCCCATGTGCATGCATGCATACGTGTGTGTGTATGTGTTAAAAGTGAGACTTCTCACATATACAGTAGTGTATCTAAACTAACATGTACAATATGCGTAGTAGATATAAATTGTATGCTTGTACTCCAGTATTGTCAGCTTTTATGTTACATCTCAATCTGCAACTGCAGCATGTCGCCCGACTACTGGCTTTGTTTATATAGGGATTTATTGAAGATCATTTATTTTCATTCTGATATTTATTGTCTGAGCTTTTGATACAAGGACTAACATTTTGTGACAGCCCAGCAATATTTTACATGCATGCATCATAAGGCTGTAACAGGCATGTCTAATAAATGCTGCGAGTGGAACATACCTGCATTTTGAGTTATGGAATGCTAAGAAAGTTCTAAAAAAAATCATATTTCCTATCTACAAATCAAACACTTCAAGGACATATGTGAATATAACCCCCAAAAATTAGATAGATAAATTCTATATTGTCTCTTTAAGCAAGGCTTAGCCGGAGGCATACACTCCCACTTCAGCTTCTTGGGCTGATTCAAGTCTGGTGAAGTGAGTGATTTATGGAATATAATGACTTTGGGGAGTAAGGTTTAAAGCTTCTCCTTGGGACACAGCGCAACTGCTGGCCAGGCCTTCCTCCACTATTCATTCCTCATCTACTTCTAAAGTTCAGCCTGCATACTCCAGCCCAGGATCTGTCACTGAGGCAGCGTGTCTCTCACTCTCTCTCACACACACACACACACACACACACACACACACACACACACACACACGTTGCTATTCCCAGTCCTGCTGATCCAGAAGATGGCCTCTCTCGCTCTTGTAGGTTGCCAGACAGGAAGCGAGGGAGGCAAGTGAGATTTTCTTAATTCACAGTTGTCTGCAGGCTAATTCGCAGTCGGGTGTCTTGCGCCCAGGCTGCCTCTGCCCAGTCTGTGAGGCGGGGAGCTTGTTGTATCTGTGTACTAGTTAAACTACTTCATCTGCTGGCAGCAGCAGGTTGGCCCATTGGTTTGAGTGTCCTTCCCATAATCGGAAGATCAAGTATTTGCGCCTGTCTGCAGAAGCCAATGTGTCCGCCCCTGTCAGAGCTTCACTATCTGCTCCAGGGACTTGATCCTTGCCTGATCCAGCACTCTTGTGAAAAATGTATTTGTCTTAGAGGGACATGCCAAGAAACACATTCTTAACTGACTAATGAGTGCTCTAAATTCCTAAACATCCTAAAATCTTCAGTTCATCTGTTTTCTATTCGATCTACAACTCAGTTTCCCTTTGTGTCAGGTAGTTCCATCTGTAGCATGAGAAAGCCCTTCCTTCCTCTTCTGAATCAGACCTACAGGATTAGTGAATGTCTCGTACGGTTAGCCTCCCTAACATTGCCTGGATAGCTTGTCATGCTGGATTGGTACAGTTATTGCTAAGAACATTGCAACCTGTGGGTGTGTCCCTCTGTCTGGGTCAGGGTGGCTCAGTCTGCTAAAGCGTACTCCATGCACTTGTGACTGCATTCGAATCCTGGCTTATAGTTTTTCCACATCAGAAAATGTGCAAGCACACTGTCAAATAGATGTGATCTGTTTCAGACAAAACTACTCCTCTCACAACTGGCAGACAAATTGATAGAGCTTCTTTTTAATGTTTCTGTTTTTAACTGGTGTCTTTACTTGACCTGCCTGTCAAATTTAATTGCCAGTTGAAAGTGTGTGTGCATGTGGCAGTATTCCAGTGTAGAGCATGTGAAGTCAAACAGGCACACTTTGCTGATGAGCCAGTACACTAGATAGTAATAAACCGTTCTATGTGACCAATTTATCAACTAGAATTTCTTCTTCTTCACCACTGTCTGCTCAAGGTTGATCAGCTAATGATTAATAAAATCCATACTTTAGGGATATGTAAAGAAGGATGGATGTGAATATAGTATACATGCACAGGCTGCATCAGTGTTCACTCTGGTGCTGAAATAGGTTGATTTGAAGTACCGTTCATTTGTGTGGTAGCCCTGCTTTTGGCAAGCTTAGTTATGTCATAACTGCCTACACTTTTATGCTAAAGACATGCATGTACTGTATCACCTAATTAAAACTTTCTGGCTCTCGCTCTTGTGACAGTATAATTATCACTTTGAAAATAAACCTTTCCCTTGTAGCCTGCCTCAATCCCTCAACCGCATTCCTCCAGCTCCCCGCTACCTCAAGGCTCTTTGTCCTTAACATTACCTTTTCTCTCTTCTCCTCTCAGCTGTGATAGTCCTGATAAAAATTCTTCAAATGACTTATTTAACTGTGAAGAGATAGAGGCTAGTTCTCTTTAACCTGCTTATAGATGGGTCGTAATTTCAGATGTATAGTTGGATACAAGATGGTTTTGTAGAATGGGTTGGCTTAATGCAGAACATGCTGTAAGTCCAAGTCCATTTAGTCTGAGTTAATTGGGAACAAATTGAAATTCAGCTCAATTTGGCAATTCATTTAGACTATTGTTTATTTCAATTAACCTTCACTTATTCAGGGTAGTCTCATTTGGAGATAAGATTTCGTTTCACTGGTGAGCTGGGTGAAGTTGTCTGTGAAACTGAATGTGAGGAATGAGAATATGTTTGTGAATGTGAGTCTGGGAAGAAACGCAAAAATTTAGTTTTCCATATATTCTCCTGTGTGCAGAAGCTGACAGAGAAGTGGTCTTCCTGTCCTTTACTGCTCATTTAACCATTCACCATTGCTTCTTGGACACAAACACACACAAATACACACACAAACACACACACACACACACACACACATATTCAACTTTAATCTTCTACTGTAGTTTATGTTGTAAGATGCCTAACTCAGGAGCTCAAGCGCTTAAGCCCTATCCACTATGAGCTTCACTTGGAGTGTCTACAATGCTGGACTATAGGAAAGAATACATTACTAGTGGTGGGAGTACGACTATAGCATGTGGCCCCTACAGCTCTTCTTTCTGCTGACCTAGTTAAGATAATGTAGTACTATCTTTCGCTTGCATTGGTCTTCTTTCCCTGCTGCAAAACCTTCAAACCAGGATTTAGAAAGCCACCATATCCACCAGACCTGGGCCAAGTAGTATTTGAAATACTTACTGTGTTTGTTTTAGTGCGTTTAGGTACCAGATGAGTGGGGCTTGCCACATAAGACAACACAATGAGCGCTAGAAGGTTAAGATAATCACATGAAAACATTTCAAAGTCAACTCAGCATACTTTACCTGCCAGTGTCTCGGTTGTCTTGACAAGATAAACCCCACCCATCTGGTGCTCCCAATTGTTTAAAATAAACACAAACACAGATATAGCAGTCACACAGAAAACTCACATTTATACATGCTTGCTGCAGTGTTGTTGCACTGCTTCCACCCCAAAGAATTGTTTGGAAAATCCTACATTAGTGATGCCAGATAGTAGATAGTACTAGAGTAGAAATACTGTAGTACCATACCAGGCTAGATTTGCTCTCCTCTGGCCTCAGTCTTCAGTGTTGTTGTAATGATGCTTATTTAATGTATGTTAAAAGTGACCGAGTATGCTTGTACAGTATTGTCAGCCTAACAGAGTAATGCCCCATTCCTCATATAGCAGTATGGTGTCCCCTGTTTAAACACTGTTGCCCCTCTACTGGCTTTGTTTACATAGTGATTCATTATATGGTGATTAATGATTAATTATATTATTTCAGAGACACAGCGGGAAACTTATACACATGCAGCCACTGTACAGTTCTCTCTAAGAAACGTTGGACATAAGCAAAAAAGTGGAAGCACCATAATAACATGCCAACTACATAGGTGTCCTCTCCTCTGGCCTCCATCTTTAGTGTTATTGTTTCCATGGTGTGAAATATCTCATCCAATATCTGGTTTACAGTGCATGTCTGTAACTTATCTATAGATGTCATAGGACGGATGTAATGAGAGATTATATACTGTGTATTTTCCACACCAGTCACCTTCAGTCTGCTGTAGTGTGGGGTGTAGCTGTTCCTATAGATTTTGGCTTCCTGTGCGTCCCCGCTGTGAAACCTCTAACCCTACGGACTCACAGCGTGGTTCCTTTTCCTTCAGAGCTGCTGGCCCGTAAGGACATTGTGCTTAGACTCAGCGAGGGAACGGATTAACCCACAAAACAACATGGCTCTATTAAATCACAACTCTCCCTCAGACCCTTTCTTCCTCTGCGGCGTCAAGTTTGCTTAACCGGGGCCCCCCTCTGAACCCCACTGGCCTGATCAGGGGCCCCTGATAAATTAGTGGCCCGGTCTTTGTGCCACTCTCTCACTTCATTACATGGCTTAGACTTTGTAGGGTCACTGAACCATCTCGCAGTATCGTGCAGAATGCATGGATGTTTTTCGAAACCAATTAAACCCAGCAAGGTTGACTAGGACTGCGAGGGAGAGGTACGCATGTAAAGAGTTTCCTTCCAAAATGAGATATCCATCATTTAGAAAAGAAAGAAATAAACAAAATTACAGCTTCCCTGAAAATGATTACTGGCATATTAGTCATCCTAAAACAGTAAATCCTTCTTTTTTAAGAAATATTTACTGTTGAATTTCAGGTAACAACCACTTTTGAGTATGGATATATGGGGTTTTATAATTAAATATATACAAAATATATACACACCTGCATATAATATAAAGTGTAAGCTTGATAACTGCCTGTCTTTTATGTATCATTCTAAGGTACGTTTTGTAACTGTCACAGTGACCCTTAGAACATTATACCCTTTCACTTGCTATTTCAGATTGAGAAGCAGACATTTACATCACTTCCAGTTGCATCAAGCAGTGTCTCATTTCAAATGAGAATGAACTGTAGAGTCGCACAGCGAGTGACCACTTCCAGTCACAGAGAGGAAACGTATGATTGGTCTGAGTGTTTGAAAAAAACAAATGTCAATAGAAAATGGAGGTCCAAGCAGTTCAGAGAGGCAAAAGATCTCCAGATGCATATAGAAAAAATGGTGGAAAATGAAGTGGAAATCTCTCCAGTCATAACTCCCTTTCACTCTGTGCTTGTCCTCTGCCGGCTCCTGTTCAACTTTCCTTCACTTTGTTGAATTAGGATAATTAACTCTCCTGACACACTATGCAAAGTAATCAAATCTCTGCTTCGGCAGTATGTGAATTAGTTTGAAAGTCTGATTCAGTGTGCCCCACCGACCCCTCCTCTCTCCCTCTCTCCCTCTCTCTCTCTCTCTCTCTCTCTCTCTCTCTCTCCCTTTGTCACTTTCCTTCTCTTTTTCTCTCTCTCTCTCTCTCTCCCCCCATCCATCCATCCGTACACCCCCTGAGGTTGGCATTTGTCCATGATTTTAATGAGATGGACTACAGGAATGATGAACTTATCTAAATCATTCAGAACAGGGGAAGTCTCCTTCACCGACTGACTGAAAGAGACACACATTAATCAGTAAAACACTGGGGAGACGGAGACCCAAAATGTATTAACCGCACATGAGTTCACAGAGATCACACACAGGAGGAATAAAAGATGTGCACACACACACACTCACACACACACACACACACACACACACACACACACACACTACATGTAGGTTTGACTTCATTCAAAATGTCAGAGCAGAAAAGAAAAGCTGTTAGACCTATTGACGTCTTTGAGTGTGTATATATGTCTGTTTATGTGTGTGTGCATGTGTGTATGTGGGCAGTTAAGCATGCATGCATTTCTGTGTGTTTGCGTCCTTGTTTGCCCGAATAAATTAATATATTTATGATGTCATGTTTGCTGGATTTTTCCACGTTGGTGGTGCAACATTAGGACATTCTTGGCCTAATAGGGTTTACAGAGCCAACAGCATGCTTCTGAGGTCGCTGACTGGCCAATGAAATTCCAGCTGCTCCCACGGTAACCAAGAGTGTGTGTGTGTGTGGGGGGGGTCCTCGGCTTTAGAGCATTGTTCGACTTTGACTAGGCAACGGCGCTTTTTGTCCGCCAAGTCAAGAAGCACAGCTAATGACTGCAAACCATGTTACCCTGCTGTCTTACTATCTGTTATCAGTTTGGGCTCCTGATCGCCTGTGGAGAAATGCAGAGGTGTGTGTGCGTGTATTGGGCGTGTGTGTAAGTGGTGGTGGTGGTGGTGGTGGGGGGGGGTGTCTAAATCTGTGTTTGTATGTGTGACACATTCCTAATCACTATATACACATGCTCACACACACTCACACACGCATACACACCCAAATACATGGTATAATTGACTAAGTATATCAGGTTATTTAGCAGTAACACAATGGGGAGTATTGGTTGAACACAGTTTTATTCATGAGCGTATTTTCAAGTGTCTTACAGTTTAAACACTGAGGGGCGAATTCACAAAAGGATTGCGCGGCTTTTGCTGACACTAAACCTGTGCAAATAAGACAAAAAGAAACCGTCTAATTCACAAAGCACTCGCAAAGGGTGAAATGCCCCGCTAACTGCGCTGCCACGCAAATAGCGTCTCGGTGCTCCTGTGCTATTTGCACGTATTTAAATTAGGTAATATGCATACTGTTAGGATGGCGAGTGGGTAGAAGAGGAAGGCACAGGCTGAGGCAGGCTTCAATACCACCACGTGGGATTTATTGTGGAGAAACCAGGTGTATTTACAAGATGAGTTGTAAAAAAAACCACAAAAATGGAAAATACTCAAAATGTTTTGAAAAGAAAAATAAAGAAATAGATAATGAATCAAGAAAACAACAAAAATAACAAAGGCAGAACTAAGCTATAAACCAAAACATAGGCTAAGCCCCTGACGTGGGCCCTATGCTATTAGGCCAGCAGTCCTGGTCCCAATTCCTGGCTGGAGCGAGGCAGAGTGAGCGGGCACCCATGGGTGCTGGCCTCCTATATACTCTAAGCCCCTCCTATGAAGACAAAACATAATTAGTCTTCAATTAATGCAACAATACATCAAGGGTCTGATTCAATACAATTATTATTACATTGATATAACTATGTGACACACATAATAAATTGCAATGACCCTATCATCAGTCTGATGCATAAAAATATAGATGTATACTTTTATCAATTTGGACACCCCCTATCTCAACCACACTTGGCACATTCCACTGCCACCCCTCTCTACAAATGAGGTTGGACCCCTCCGCCTCAGTTTCGCACTCTGGGTCTAAAACTGGAACTGCCAAGTGCAGGAGAAGAAAAAATACACGGGGTAAGAGTAATCTGCAAACTGTTTCATTAAACATGATAAATAATGAAATGTCTCCGCTTCTTTATTTAACTTTTGAATTAATTATATAATGTATAAAGATTGCGGAATTGCGTCAATGCAGGCGGGAATGTTAAATAACGCCAATGCCGGTAGGCCTCCCAGTATGGCTGGAACACTGCAGTGAGACACAGACTACAATGAAAATGCGAGAATCTAACAATCAAAACCAAAACACAGTAACACTTAACTAACATCTCTTAGTGGCGCCAAGATGTAATCTATGGTAAAGAAATGAAAGTTAATGCAGGTAATGTTTGGCGGTGTATGTTAATATAGGGCATCGGGCATCCCCGTGACACATACATTTGGCGCAAAATTGGCCCCTTTCTATGCAAATGAGCCTCATTGCAAAAACAGTCCAATTCACAAAGGTCGGCGCTAATTGCCACACGCAGTTAGAGTGAAATTATTAGCGTCTTCAGAGAGTTGGTGGTAACTGAAGCATTTATAAGGGGTGTCACGCCCAGACTTGATCACTTGTTGATTTAACTGAGAATTGAATTGAATTGACCTTGCAAATGTCTCTGCAACAATTCCACCTTTGTGTGACCTAAAAAATAAAATTGTCTGTAAATACAGTCTGTAAATAATATTTTGACATTATTATTATTATTACTATAGAACTTTAACACAGATTGCTTCACAAACAAAAGCAAATAAATCAGTACAACCAAACAATCAATACAACTAAATTTCTCACTCTGAAAATATTTTCACTTATCTCACTAGTCAGCACAGTGGGCTTTATTTTGGCCTAAAGATTCAGCACCATGGACAGCCCCGCTCAAACTCATTTATAGAGAGCCTAAGTCCCTCCCCTTCCGCTGTCCCCCATGGGACCTTATTTCGGAAAAAATATGTACGGTAGTCAACGGCGAGAGACAAATAATTGTTTGATCCCGTTTGAATTGTGCCATGAATTACACATATGATGTTTTGTCAATTTAAAAGATAATTTTGCAAGTCAAGAAAGTCGCAGTTTGTTGTAAAACAGTACAGTAACGTTTAGTTTTGTGTGAAACCGCTCAGTGAACTACATCTCTCGTCTCGCACAATATACGTCACCAACACCAACGTGGAACGAAACATACGAAACACACAGGCATCGCGTTAACGTTAGCCCCCACTGTACTAAAACTATCGTAAACCAGTTTAAATCCATTCTTACTGTCTACCTTCCAGGTTGTGTATAATACTCCTGCTATCTGAGAGGGACTTAGCTTCAGCGGCTCTGGGTAGCTTGTGGAGAGAGGAAGTTACGTCACTTGCACAACTTTTGGGTGTGTAGTCTTTCTAATTACGTATTTTTACAGTCTTATAGTTCAACAGTTTTACCACAAACTGCGACTTTCTTGACTTGCAAAATTATCATTTAAATTGACAAAACATCATATGTGTAATTCATGGCACAATTCAAACGGGATCAAACAATTATTTGTCTCTCGCCGTTGACTACCGTACATATTTTTTCCGAAATAAGGTCCCATGGTGGTCCACCGGAAGGGGAGGGACTTAGGCTCTCTATTACCTCCGCCAAGGAGGTTATGTTTTCGGTGCCATTTGTTTGTGTGTGTATTTGTCTGTCTATCAGCAGGATTACAGAAAAACTACTGGCCCGATTTTCATGAAACTTGGTGGAAGGGTGTAGCATGGGCCAAGGAAGAACCCATTAAATTTTGGAGTGGATCCGTATATTGGTTGCGCTTGCACATTTGCATATCATAGAAGACTGGATTGGCCTTGGCCGAGGTCTGCGCTCTCCGAGTGCCCTTCTAGTTTATTTTGGGATGCAGTGAGATGCAATGACAAACAAAGGATGCAGTGACAGGATGCAATTGTGTCATGAAAAATAAATGAATAAAGCTCCCCTACATTCTCCTTTGTTCTCCACTTCAAATCATGCCATCTTCTTTTGCAGTCTGAAGGTGTGCATTTGGAAACACCAACAGCACTGACAGACTGGGATATTAAATCCCAAATATGGTTTCTCGCAGTCCCGGTTAAATTTCTTGCCTGAAGTTTTGAGGAATGCCTCTGGACCTCGTCCGTCAGGACTTGCAGCTCGCGGTCTAAAAAAAGCATTTTTCTCTAAGGCAACATTTATACTTTGCCACATTGATGATTGCAATCAGATGCAAAACAGGGGCAAATTGCACACAGTTGCAACAGGTTATGGGTGTGTTTGCGCTGGCATATAATTAGCGCAATATCTTTTGTGAATCGGTCCTTGAGACGGAGCAAATAGCGGTTGCAAATGACACGCAATTCATGGTGCTATTAGCGGCCGCAATCCATTCTTTGTGAATTCGCCCCTGACTGTGCTCTGGCAATTTGGACCATACTGGAAACTGGAGAAGAAAAGCCTTAGAAACCGGAGTTAAGTGAATTGTGTCAAAACTGAATTGGCTGAAAATGTATGGTCAGGATTTGTGAGGTTCAATGTAAAGACTTTAGCGAGAAAAGCTTAGCGGCGGATTCTGCAGCAGAAGCAAAGAAACTCCTCACACGCACGCGCACGCGCACAGACACACACACACACACAGTACGAAAGAAGTAGTTTCACTGGCTGCCAGATAAGCTAAAGTAATAACAGTGCCATCTCAGCTAATTTTAGCTCTGTATTGAATGTGCCGCCACTGGTATTCATGGCAACATTTCTGGCTGAATTGAGCTTAGCTGTATGTTCCGTCTCTCTGTATTGCCTGTCTCACTCTTTCTTATACTCTCATTCTTGCTCTCAATCGTCTTCTTTTCCTCCTTCTCTTCCTCGCTCTCTCCTCCTATCCATCGCTTTCTCTTTTTTCTTTCTAAGGACCCATGCTGCTCATTCCTATCCTCCTCCCCTCCGTCTCTCCATCCCGCTCTCCCTTCCTCTCCATTCACCACTCTGTTTGAAAGCTATCTCCTCCGATTTGTTATGTGGGGCCATAGCTAATGCCCGACATTTCTAATCTGGAAAACACCAATGCGATCATTTCCCACATGGCTTTTTGGAAAATAGTAAAGCCTCTTTACAAAAATAAACATCCCCTTATACCTGCTGCCGATTAGAGTTTTTTTCCCCAACCTATTCTGTTCAACAATCAGTTTATGCAGTGTGGACACACACACACACACACACACACACAGACACACACGCATATGTAAAAGGCTATATTTACTCTGCCTGATGTAAACCTCTCTCTCTCTCTCTCTCTCTCTCTCTCTCTCTCTCTCTCTCTCTCTCTTCTCTCTCTCTCTCTCATTTTCTCCTGTTTCATACTAAGTTAACTATTTTATTATTCAAGCTGTGGAATTAGTTGTTAGATATGACTTGACTCACTCAGACAGCCTAATCACATATAAATAGCCATCATTGAAGTCCCAATCTTTACATGATTTCTGCACTGTTGCGCCGCCCACAAGAATTGATTGATTGGAAAATCCTGCAGCGCAAATGCAGTATAGTTGCAAGGTGCAGGAGATCTTCTACGATGGCTTTCACTGTAAGGAAGAATGCAGGCAAGCCCATTTCCATTCCTGGTCTGGTGGCCTAGCCTGCCATATTGAGATTGACCACATCAATTTTGAATGGCCTGGGTCCAGCAACAAGGAAGCAGTTGGCTACCCCATGGTACACACATCAATGGGTTGGCACAGGAACAAATGGACAGAAGCTCATTTCCATGAAACATTACGTATGCAAGTTGACAGCTACTTCAAAGCTGTGGCTGTTACATGGGATAGTTTGCTCACAGCTTGATACTTGCTCTCCACTTCCCCAATATTTGTGGTTTTGTCTACAGACACATTGATTTTGCAGGCTATTGTGTTGGCCAATCTAACAGAAGTTATCCTGGTTTGTAGGCTACAAACCTTACTGCATGTTGTACTGAAGCACCTTTATTCAGCCCAGCTTACATTGTCGGGACACGAGAAAGCCACAGCATCTTGGCATGGCAAATTAGAAGTATCCAGTCCACAACGTTCAACTGATCTGAAGACCAGTTTTCATCTGACCATAGCCTAGGCTTTGAAAAACACTGCCATATGTAACTCTGGGCTTCTTAACAGTGGGCAATAAATGAGTCAAATTCTCTGGTAATCAGTTATATGGGAACGAGAAGTAAAGTTTATTGACCCTTGAAATGTATTAAACGGTCATGTGAGGTGTGTGTACACATGTGTATGTATGTGCATGCACATATGTGCAGGTGTGCGTACGTGTGTGTGTGTGTGTGTGTGTGTGTGTGTGTCAGAGTGTTTGAGTGAGCACTGGTGTGAAGGGCAGAATGTGTGTGGCGTAAATATGTGGCCCAGGCAACCGCCCTGATGGACTATGCATGAAAAGGATGTTGTTAAACCAGCATGTGACTCCAGAGGGAGGGAGAGAGAGAGAGAGAGGGCATGTGAGGCAGGCACTTTCAGTTCTCTCAAACCAAAACAGAAAAAAAACAGGTAATAGTGGAACCATCATTCTCAATAATTTCTTTACAGATTGGATATAAGAAACTTTAATGGCAACAGATTTCATAGCTTTCAAATTTTGAAAAAAAATCCACTTCCTCAATTGATTGAATTGAAAGTGAATTGACCTCATCTCTGGAGAGAAGAGAGGGAAATAGACTGAGGGAGAGGGAGAGAGAGAGAGAGAGAGAGAGAGAGGGAGAGAGAGGGAGAGAGAGAGAGAGGGATTAGAGATGCAGGATTGGGTGGGGAAAGAGTAGGAGAGGTTTCAGGAGAAAAAGAAGTGCAGACAGGAAGACAGATAGTGAACATTCTGCTGACTCAGAGGAGGCATACATATATATATATAATTTAAATTGTAGGCATTTAGCTCACGCTCTTATCCAGAGCAATTTAGAATAAGTGAGCAGGTAGGTTTAGTGCGTCCAGTGTCTTGCTCAAGGACACCACAGCAGGACACATGGCTGTTAAAACCGACATTTCGACAAATCATACTACTGCCTCTTGCTCGAAATTTGAGCCGGGGGGACTAACTGACTGACTGACTCACTGACTGAGCATAGCTTGCAAAAGGAAAATCATGGGCGACTGTACAGCCGCCTGGCTGACTGACTGGCTGGCTGGCTGGGGCTCTATTTTGGGATTGGTGGAAGCCCCCTCTCACTCCCGTTGTCCTGTACTGTGACTCTTCTGCTTGCCCTCTGGCTATAGGCCTCTTGTACTGTGCAAGAGGAGCACTTCACACTTCCCAGTGAAACCAGAGCTCTGCCTTCTGCCTTCAGCCTCATGCCTTGCCGTGTCCTCTGGGCTATTTTTACTCCAGCACCGGCTACTCTTGCCAAACCCATACCACAGCCTACTGGAGTGGAGCTCTGGCCGTGTGTGTATCTGTGTGTGTGTGTGTGTGTGTGTGTGTGTGTATGTGGGTGGGTGGGTGTGGGTGTGTGTAGTGTAGGTGTGTGTGCGTGTGTGGTAAAACGGTGCGTGTGAAAAGGCCATGTGTGCTCGATAGGCTTGAGCAAGCAAGAATGCCTGTGTGCCTGTGTGTGAGCAGGGCAAAGGGTATTTGTATCTTCACATTCCCGAAATACAGTACAAAAGCGCAAAACTATCCATGGTGTTACTAAAATGATCTATGGCCTATGCTTTCTACTCCCTGAAGCAAGAGCATGTTCGGCCCTGTGAAATGGCTGAGAAACTTGAAGAGATTGTTAAGAGAATTCTTTAATGAGAGATTTCTGCGCCGTTTTGAACTGCTTTGACTACTTTTACTGATGCGGTTATCTCTCAGATCATAAATGCTGCTACAGTACTCCGCTCATCCCACAACCTCCCAGAGGCTCCGTGTTCACATCCTAAATCCCTTTCTTCTCCCTCTTCTCTTCTCTTGTACTTCTTCTGCCTCTCCTCTACCTCCTTAATCTGTCTGTCTCTCTCTGACTCTCTCTCTCTCTCTCTCTCTCTCTCTCTCCCCGTCAGTGAAGTACATCAAGGAGATGTCGGCCTTCTTTAAAAACTCGGGGTCCCCCGGGGCGGCCCTCCCATGGGACTCCCCCCCCTCCACGCCCCAGAGGGGTAGCGATGCCTCCCCTGCTGAGGTGAAGGAGCCCCGCAGCATCCCAGTCAAGATGTGCCAGGTGTCACGGAAACAGTGCCCCCCAGACACAGAAAACAGGTACTGCACACCGGGAGTTCACTACTTTGATATTTGAGTTTCAGTTTGTACATTTCTGATACAGACAGATTCTGACAGACATTTAACTCAAAATAACATATGGCATAGAAGACTGAAAAGGGACTTGTTCTCACCCTCTCTCCCTCACATATTCTCTTTGTTAATGTCTGAAATCCCCTCTTCGTCCTCGAGCCTTTCTTCCTTTGCCATTTTTTTAAAAAAAAATTTCTAATTCCTCTTTTCCAACTGCCCTTTTTCTCTCTGCCTCCTCTCCCTTTTCCTGTGCTGGCTGTTCCGTGTTCACCCCCTCTCCCCTCCTCTCCGACCTCATCTGCCAGGTATTTCGAGGTGATTTCATCTAACAGAAAGAACTCTATGTTCCTGCGGGCGAAGGACCCAGCCATGGCCCAGTCCTGGTATAATGCCATCCTGGCGGGCGCTGCCAACCTTGTACCGAGAGTGAAGGAGGAGATGAAGGCCATGCAGGCCGGCATGGAGGTCAAACATCTGGGCTGGATTACAGAGCAGGTATGCAAAACACAGACACTAACGCACAAATACAGGAATTACATGCGCATGCACAAATTTGACAAGATGAGAAGGCGAGATGACGAGAAGTTGATGGCATGTTTTATTGGGGTATTCAGCGTGATGCATACATTATGAAATTTGCAAGATATTCAAAAAAAATTTTGTGGACCTCATATGCAAATTAATATTCCTGTGCGATATGAGCTGGAAACTACAGGAGAAAATGCAGGGTGGTGTAATGAGTTGAAGCTGTTTCAATCGGACCGCTCAGGCTCAAGCCTCTGTGTCGGCAAGCACCAATAAAGAATCAATAAAGTACCACATTATAATTAATGATGCATTATTTTGGTCCATTTTGCAGATGAAATTCATTATGGCGTCTGTGCATCCTTTATGACAGCCATTTTTTTCCTTAATATAAAACTTATGGAATGGCAAATAGATTTTGCCCCTAGTTAGTACAACAGATCATGGTGAGAACCTTTCCTAAGAATAGTGGAGCAGATAATTGTCTGGGTGGGCAAAAAGCAGAATATCTGAACACAAAAGTAATATTAGGAACCAGGATGGCCAGGCATTTTAATGCTGCTGGTCACGATGTGTGTAGACTGAGACTCCAAGGTGGTGGAGGTGGTGAAACCATTAAGGAGAGGTGGTGATAGAGACCGCTTGCTTCTACAAAGAGAGGCTTATTGGATCCACTCTCTACAGACGGAATTCTTAATGCAGAATTGATGTTGAACTGTTTGTGTATGTGTTTATGTACGTATGTGTTAGTGCTTCTAATCGTTGAGCTCTTGTGGAGTTTTATCTTCTAACGCAGTTTGTAGTTTCATACTGTTTTCTCTATATATTCAGTGATTGTACTATATTGAACATATATTGTACTACATCTAAAAAAAAAGTTTCAGGTGTTGTACAGCTTCTTGAAGGGGGCAGCTGATATCCACTGACACTTACTGGCTGTCATAGTTTAAAATATGTCATGTGTGACATGCATACCACAGGAGTGGGTTTAACTGACTTAACTGACTCTGTTACACATGTTTGCATATGCACACGCATGCGTGTATGTGTGTGTGCTGTATGTGTGTGTAGGTCACCCAGGGTCCAGAGAGGCCAGTGTTGGCAATGTTGACAGACAGAGACCTGCTCCTGTATCCCTCCATGCCTGACAACAAGGACAGCCTCAGCAGCCCCGCCAAGAGTCACCCGCTCATCACTACCAGGTGCACACACACACACACACACACACACACATATGCACACACACGTATACATATGTGTGCACACTACATACTACATATTAGCATATACAGTCACACAGTGCTCTGTCTATCTCTGTCTCACACACACACACACACACAGACACACTTACGTATGCCATCGCATAAACCTAACACATCCGTCACCCACCCTAAGCAGCCCAGTTTTGAGTCAACAGTAATTTCCAAGGCTTGTTTTGGCCCGGTAAAAGCACAGATGCTCACTGTTTCCATAACTGGACTATTGGACATTTTGCTGCATAACATCATATTCATCTGGAAATGATTAGTGGAACCAGAATTTATGAGTCATGCATTTTTCCTCCCTATTTTCTCTCCCTCTCTTGTACTCTCTCTCTCTCTCTCTCTCTCTCTCTCTCTCTCTCTCTCTTCACCTTTTCCATTTCTCTCCATCTCTCTAACTATTTCTCTCTGTCACACACACACATACGTATCATTTCATTCTCTCTGTCTTGGCCTATCCTTGTCTGTAAACCTCACTTGCTCCTCTCTTTCTCATCCACATTCTTCTCATACTTTCTCTCTCACTCTACCTTCTCATCCCCCCCCCAGACTGGTCCACTCCGGCCCAGGAAAAAGCTCTCCTCTCCTGGACTCGGAGATCTCATTTGGCCTGCGTTCGGGCACTAAGCAAGGCGTGGAGACCCATGTGTTCAGGGTGGATTCTGCCAAGGAGCTGTCCACCTGGACTCACCTGCTGGTGGAGGGCTGCCACAACGCTGCTGAACTTATCCAGGAAGTCACCACGGGTACAGATACAGCCATCACTTTTTACTGCTTTGAACTACGCTAGCTATCAGAAATATCACAGATCAAATTTTTCTTTATTTTTACTATTTTCCACATTTTAGAATAATAGTTAAGACATCAAAACTATGAAATAACACAACAGGTGTTAAACAAATCAAAGCTATCTTATATTTTAGATTCTTTAAAGTAGCCGCCCTTTGTCTAGATGGAAAGGCAAAGGCTTTGGAAATAAATCCATACATAGGCATCGACTTCACTATTTATATTTGTCTAAGAAACACATTTCAAGCATTTAAGCATAAGCCTTTAGATCAGAAGGGCTTTAAGATAATGAAAAACATAGTACATTCAATCAGGTGTGTCCAAACTTTTGTATTGTCATGTATGGGAGTTTTGTAATGCTGGTTCTCACCTCAACGAGCAGAGCACCAAGTGTCACATGTCACACAATGCCCATTCAGTTCTATGCTATCGTACACAAGAAAGTATTGCGTGTAGTGCAGACTGCTGTGCTAATACAGGATGCGGTGGCTACCACTCTTAGTGGTTCAGAATAAGGTCTTGTGAGATTATGATGAGAGGAAAACAAGCATTTTATTTGCCAAGTATAATAAATCTACAGGAATATATTTGAAATGATTGAAAAATGTCCAGTGGGCAATTGTACAAATTGAAATTGGCAGGTTTGAGTAGGCGGAGCATTTTTTCTGCACAAATCTAAAGTTAGCGAAGAGGATGCATGCAAAAATAGAGCCAAATCCTCATGTTGTGCCTCCAAAAATCGTTCTCTATTAGTATCACAGCACATGATTTGCATTCAACAGACACATAAACTAGTGTAGTCAGCAGTTTACTTATAGTAGTGTTGTCACATTGCTCTCTGCTGGTATTATGAGGTAGTGCAAGAGTTTGCTGCACGTCAGAGACGTTTAGTATCAGAATTAGAATGAGTGTTCCATTTATCTTAGATTCAGAGACATTCTTCCTTACTTAAAAATAAGCATTATCTGAATCTTATTCTTCATGCTAATCCCTGCTATCACACCCAAAGACACTGCCAGGAATTCTGGGCTGTGTATCAATACGTAACACTGAGCTCATAACACAATGGGAACACAAGAAAGCTGTGATATCAATCCAGGTTTATTTGAGGACCACTCCTGCTTGGCACTGTCTAAATCATTACTGCCTTCACTTCCCTTGTTCCACCCCTGCGTATCCCCTTGTTTTTCAGCCTGTAGTTGGAATGGGAAGGAGTGCACCCTGGGAGTGCACATCGACGAGGGCTTCACGCTATTCACGGAGGAGATGGGCGTCAGAAAGAGTATTCTGCTGCAGCAGCCCTTTGAGCGCCTCAGAATGTCATCAGACGACGGAGTACGCATGATCTTCCTTGACTTTGGAGGCCCAGAGGCCGAGATTGTAAGTTTGCCTGTTTAACGTTCGACTTTCTCTTAAATGTGCTTTGTGCAGCATTTTGACATTAATAAATCATTACCACAGTCATTTTGAGATTATACATATACAATATACTTTAAGTAAACAAGACCATGGCTGAGAAGATTGGCAGCCTCTACCGGCCTCCACACTGCATTTGGAAGTGTCGGGTCAGATTTCGCGGGAAATCTGCTGGATCGCTTTACGGCATAAAGGGAGATTTCTTTATGGAACAAAATAGGCGGAGGGACGCTGTTCGTCCAGTGCAAACACAGCAAGCAGCAATTTCCTCTTTGCAACAGGAAGCAACGGGGTTTATGGGAAATGTGGACCTAATATTGAGACTATCACTAACAATGTCGCTGATGGGAAATAGAGGCTATTAATCGTGTCAGCCATGGTTTTATTTGTTTACGATTATAGGAAGGCATCACAGTTAATTTGACAATGTTATGCTGATGTTTAAAAATGATACATGTTGCACCTTTATGTTTAAGGTTTTAACAGTATTAAGATGTCTTGTTCATTCTCTGTCTATTGACCTATGTGCTGTTTTTTTGAGTTTATGAGTGAGCACATTTGTTCTTTTTCACATTTGTTCAAATTTGTTGTTGTTGTACTGGTACTCTTTGGGGAAGCAAAGTTTTTGCAGATGAAATTATATTATGCACCTAACCATCAATCTACAGTATGCTATATTAGAAAGCTAATTTATTTCCTTTTCTTATTTATTCTCTCTCTCCCACCTTCTACAATTCCCTATTCCCCGCTCCCCATCTCTCTCTTTTTGCAGCAACTGGACCTCCATTGCTGCCCCAAGACCATAGTCTTCATCATCCACTCTTTTCTGTCTGCTAAGGTCAAGCGACTAGGCCTGCTGGCATGATAATGGCCAATCGGTCAGAACATCAACAATAGGAGTATTCAATAACACACACACACACACACACAGCTCAGAAGACTCAAAAACATGGGAGGAGAGAACCGAGGAAAAGATGTTGACTAATCATCTTTGGTCAGGCGCCTCCTGTCCTTGCTAGTGGAATCAGGAGAAACCTGCAATATTGATGGACCTTTGTTGAACTTGTAGTGTTGAGGTAAAGGGAGGTTTACAGAGTGCGTAAGTCAGCGGTCATATATGTGATTTGACATCTGTCAGATCTGTCACGGTAGGTCATGACACTCTATGATGACACACTGTATGATTATGACAGCCTGCATAGTAATGTTACTATCTTGAAGTCCCACCCATTTGATTTTTTGCCCCATTGTTTAGTTTTGTTTTGTCTCTTGAGTCATGGCAGGCGTTTGTCATGAGCATTCTTCATCTATCAATCTTTTCTTTATGTGCCATGAAGCAGAAATAACAAAAGTTGTTTCACAAGCGGAAACCTCCTGATTGATCTTGGACAAACATTTGCTATTAAGGCAGCTTCAATGGAGTGACAAGATGTCATGCACCGATCACTGAATGATCAATGGTCTGTATTGAACAATGTACAGAATACCATGTTGTCATCCATAATGATATGCTGTGGTACCTGTTGATGTGGATGTTTAAACCGTCTTTTACCCTGAAGTTTTCTAGAAGGGAGCTACGTCCTTTTTGTTTGAGAGGATGTCCAAATGCCGAATCAAAAATGTTTTTATTGCAACTAAACAGCTTTTTATTCTCTCTTCCATCTTCTCTTTGTCTCTCTAGCTGTCTCTCTCTTTCTTTCTTTCTTTCTTTCTTCCTTTCTGTGCAGTACTTCTTGAGTGTGCTCATAAAAGAAATCCTATAGCCTAACATAGGAAAATGGACTAATGGACTAGAATATTAAAGCCTTTAATATCATGTTTTTAGCTTAACCATTGAATTCAGAGATAGATGGATAAAAGCTGACAATTTACCTAACAAATATTTGACACCTACCCTGAACCTAAATGTCCTCAGGCTTACAGTCTGACTCTGTATCGGTGGCTATATGACCTGGTATCATTTCAGCCCACATGAAGTGCTACTAAGAGCCCTTATGATTTGGGAAGAGGCCGACTGACAAGAGACCCAAACAAGGCTCTCACCTAATCCATATTGATTTTTAGATTATATACAATTGCCAGAAAGAGTGCCGGTCCAGATAAGCTACTTCTACTGTAGGAATAAGCATTCAAGTATAATGCTGAGTTTAGCTTTAAACCAACCTATTTTAGTACATAGTGTTTTAGTCTGTTCTTCATAATTACAGCACCACAAAAGATAAATGGGTGTAGTCAGAAAGTGAGGATGGTGCATTTTTATAGTGTGGCCAAAATTTGAATATGTCCATTTAAACACCATGCAAGATGTTGAGTTGTTTACATCATAATGTGTTTGATCATTTGCCCTCATTTTTTGTGTCAAAGGAACATCCACGACTTGAGGCCTTCTCTGTACAACGCTAAACAGACTTATATTAATATATATTTCAAAACTAAAATTTGTTTGCTTTCAAGAATAAAATGTATTGTATATTCTTATTTAAACAAAGGTGTGCCTTGCAGGGTTGTTTGTATATAAACGTGTAATAAACTTTGATTGTTAACTTTTACATGTGCTTTATTGATACAGAATAGACGTCGACAGTGGGCTTGTCGCTCTCGGTCAGTGTATAATCCCAGTCTTCAGCATCATTGAGGACTGAGGCTCGACTGAAAAAAAAGACCATATTTACGCTTGGGTTGCAAAACTCATTTTTCTGCAATGCAATTTAAATAATTCATATTTGTAGCCTAAAAGCTAGAAGTAGCGTATTGAATTTCTATCAGTTTTAAGACTGTGATAGCTTAGTGGTTGGAAAAGAAACCAGAAGGTCTCTGGTCTGACTCTGGAACACTGCATAGGGTAGCAAAATATAGGACTTATCTATCTATCTATCTATCTATCTATCTATCTATCTATCTATTAGCTGTAACAACTCTTAAACTGAAACTGTCTCTTGTAAATTCCCTATAAGTCAATCCTAATACACTCCATGTCCAATTGCAAGTTTTAATGTCGTATCTCATAGTCTTTAACAAGCCTTTCCACCGAGCCGCTTCAGACAGCAGATCAAGCCTCCACGCAGTCTTTATTTAACAGTCCCAGTTGGTGGTCTGACAGTTTTATTAAGTCCAGACAGATTTCCAGAATGGGCAGAGCAAAGATGATGATGATGAGATGCTTAAGTCAGCGGGATGCGTGATGGAGACAGTTAGGCCTGCTGCTAGCCATTGTAAAAGGAGCAAGCAAATAGTCCCCTCTTATATACTTTTACTGCTATGAGGCGGTGTTATCAGTAAGGCACAGATGCTGCATGTTACTGTAAAAAAACTGTGTGTCTGTGTGTGTGTGTGTGTGTGTGTGTGTGTGTGTGTGTGTCTGTGTGCATCTCTACACGTGTGCTTGTGTGCTACACAACAAAAGGAAGAGGGAAGAAGACTCTAATAATAACAAGCTGGGTGTTGTATATCAGACTATCAAATCAGAATAGAGTGTTCACATTTGATCATCTCTCTCTCTCTCTCTCTCTCTCTCTCCATTTCTCTCCCTCAGCCTCTCTCTCTCCATCTTTCTCCCTCCCTCCCCCAACCCCCCCTCACTCCTCTTGTTGAGATGTTACCATGGTAACGGCAGGGAGCTCTCAGATTGGCTGCGTCCATCTCTCCCCGAACTATCGTATTGCTGGTGAAATTGCCAATCAGCCACTCAGATCCACTGGAAAGGAGGAGGAAGATTGTGTGAATATATTTTGATTAACAAAAATGGAAGGGCACTTAGGAGGGAGAGGAAGGGGGAGAAAATTGATAGAAATTGTGATGTTAGTGAGGGAAGCGGCTAAAAGGAAATGCTGCACCAGGATATGCTTTGCAGTGATCTTCTCTTTGTGTTGAAGCCTGGGAGAGAAACACTATTACTGACAATATTGACACTAAACACGATTGGATAGGCTCTGTACCATTTTACCTGAGGTTCAACATGGTCTGTCTTGGGATAACCCCATACTGTGTGAATATAGTCTCTATTATTACAGAATAGTGGAATAAAAAAGAACAAAAAACGACTGGGCTGGTGATGGCTGGGCCGCACTGGCCACGCCTCCAGGCATACACACTTCTAAACTGGCAATATGTTAAAGCCCGGGGCAATGTTTGACCCAGCTCCAAAATAGAAATAAATACATAAATAACATAATAATATAATTAAATTTAATGAAATAATTTTACCCTGCTGTGTTTTAGAGCAGCATTGTTGCGCAACACTCAAATAGACTTGATTATTATTTAAAAGGTCAAAAACCATCTAAAGCAGCTCCTCCATATCATCAGCTTTCCTCATTCCCATCATTGTATCCACTTTCCATTTCCACAAATGGAGTGTTTTATTCCATAAATGCTGTATATCCGTGCTAAAAATGTTACCTGAGGTTCATTGCTCAATATATCAAAAATACAACTGATATAAAAATCTACAGTGGTTTTTGTATTTTGTCAAAAATTCTCTTTTTATTTGACTAATGACCTGAATAATAATCTTTCATGTCAGCAGTCATGGTGGATATCTCATTTTGGAATAAAAAACATTAAACCGCAAAGAAATCTCCAACAATATCCTACAAAATAATTGCCCAGGATACACCCTAAGATGGACCTACATAGATGAGGTTAGACACTGACCCAGTATATTCATTTGGTGAGGATCACACAGTTTTTGTGTTTATGACTTGCCATTGGCTAGAGTGTGACTAAAATCTCCATCACTTCCAATGTAAATCCTTCATCAAGATCACTGTCATCATCTTTGTCACTGACGTCACCATCTTCATCGTCATCCTCATCATCATCATCATAACCATCATCATTGTCAGTGCTGTCATCATCGTCATTATCAAAGCTGAGAATCATGCCTTGGAGCCTGACTGAAAGATCACGTTGTGCGCAGATCAGTGGGCTTTCTTCAAAATGCTACGCTTGATCAAAAGATCAAAGTAAGGTTGTGCATGCAAATCATCACCTAAAATTGCTATATTAAAAATATCTCTTCGTCAAACTCATTACACTTTACCAGGGGAGTTTTTTTTTTCACACACAGAGCATTATGAAGAAAGTAGTGGAGGATACTGTATGCTGTGTGTTTATGTTGCACATGCTGTATTCAGTATGCAGCACAGGCTTTTGTGGTCAGGCCCCTGATTGGTGTCATATTCTGCAGTGTGTATTGATGCAGACAGATGGCAGTAGAGTATAGAGACTAGAGGGAAAAACTCTCAGTCTTTGGGGCGCTGATGTGCTGTCAGAAACAGTAGGGGTCTCTGTCTCTCTATACAGAAGACATCACAAAGGCAGCATTGGTGTTCAATGAGAGGAGAGAGAGAGAGAGAGAGAGAGAGAGAGAGAGAGAGAGAGAGAGAGAGAGAGAACATTTGAGCTTTGATTGGTTCTGACCTAATTCAGAACAGGACGTCCCACAATATTCAACAATGCTCTCTCTCTCTCTCTCTCTCTCTCTCTCTCTCTCTCTCTCTCTCTCTCTCTCTCTCTCTCTGTTTCTCTCGCTCTCTCCTGCTTGCTTTCTCCCTCTCTTTCTCTCTCCCTCTTAACACAAAAGGACTAGAGAGAAAAAGAGGGCAAGAGATTAATACCAAGGCTTGAGCTAAGCAATTCATATTCCAGTTGGAAAAGCATGTTATCTATTTTCTCACACTCTCTCATTCATTGTGCTCTTCTTCCTATGAGGCATTCAGGAATCAAACCAGACTTTCAAAGAACTGAACAATAGGCGACAGTTAGTCTAGGTAGATGTTCGAAACCTGGTACAGAACTAAAGGCAACAATCACTTTCACATCAACTTCTCAATAACCATGTCAAATATTTACAGAGTGATGGGGTGAGACTAACGCTGAAGCCTGTGTCATTGGAGAGTCATTCATCCGAGCTTAATCAATCAAGGTTGTTTGATCCAATTCAAACTGCCTCCCAGGCAGAGGAAGGGGAAAAAAAGGGGGCAGAAAATGAGAGAGTTGAGCTGATCTGACTCGTTCTAACTTTGACAAGGCTTCTTCTCTTGTCTCCTTCATTTCTCCCTCTCTCTCTCTCTCTCTCTCTTTCTATGTAACTCTCTGTCTCTTGTCCTCCCAGAGGCAGGAATTATAGGTAGTCATTTCATGCTAAGGCATAGCTTGGAGATTTTTTTTTTTTTTTTTTTGCACCCACCATTTTTTTTTAGTATTGTTATTACTACTGTATGTCTTAAAGAGCCAGGTTAGGGTTATTAAATATGCCAAAGCG
This sequence comes from Centroberyx gerrardi, assembly GCF_048128805.1. NCBI lineage: Eukaryota > Metazoa > Chordata > Actinopteri > Beryciformes > Berycidae > Centroberyx > Centroberyx gerrardi. The sequence continues at coordinate 14,004,137 of NC_136001.1, forward strand.
AATTGTATTTTCGCTCAAGTAAGCTCCTTGGAAATATTCCATCAGGGCACCCTTTTATTCTTTCCAAATGTAGTTATGAATTTTAAAGTAGACTTGTATTACTGGAGGAGAGAGGAGTGTGATCAGAATACTGAGCAAAGCCCAGATTGGAATTCCTTGTTCTTGGAGCACTGAAAGGGAGACTGTAGCTGTCAACAGGGGAAGGTAAAAAAAGAGAATGGGGGTTAATATTGGCTGCTGGTGATGACGAGCACACTTAAGGTTCATGGGTATTTTTCTGAGACAAAGGGAAATGGGTTTAAGAAAAGCTTCATACAAAATCAATGTGGGCACCACAATAGTTGGTTAGAAAGTTACAATGAAGATGTTTGATTTGTCAAAATGTTGAGCAAAACTGTCCATTTCCATTGCCTCAGCATGTTGTCCATGTATCCTGGTGACAAACTTAGCTATTTGATAACAACAACATCATATAGATGATCAGATCCCCCCCCCCCCTTTCCCATGCTGTCTCCATTTTTTGGTATTCATGAGCATATGCTTCTGTGTGAAGTCCCCTGTCAATAAATATGCACAGTCTTAATTGTCCCCATCATAATTAGACTACAGTTCTGTTCTTTTTGGCTCAGGTGTATGTAAAAGCTCCTTCTTTTGTCTCTGGTTTGGCACCTCTGATGATTTCCATGACAATAAAGTGAGTGAGCGAAGAAGCGAGAGAGAGAGAGAGAGAGAGAGAGAGAGAGAGAGAGAGAGAGAGAGAGAGAGAGAGAGAGGAGGTGAGAAATGGTTGCTGGAATAAAGCCCCATCTCAATCTGAATAGCTTATTAATAGAGCTGGTCCCAGGCAAACAGATGGCAGCTGCCAAAAACAAACACAGAAATCACAGAAACGAAAACCCTAATTCAATTAGGTGGGAAGCATTCCTCACTGCACCAATTATTGAGCAGTTTCCATTAATTTGATAGTCCAATAAAAAATGTATTTTAAAAAAAAAGTGCTTTTCTGGAATGTTCTCCTGTGTTTATTATCTGAGGTTGACAAGCAGAGAATGAAGAGGATGGAAGCTGCATGTATGTGGGTGTGAGAAGAAAACAGGATTTTAGTCATTAACGGTTCACGGTTAACAAATGGAATTAAAGTTGTCAATAAATGATGAAATTATAGGGTTTCTAATATGGATTTATGGCTCAAATGAAACGGTGGCTTTAACTACAGAGTTAGGTTGCAGGCAAACAAGTGGTAGCAATCCATGAATCAGCAATGCAACATATAGGATGTGGTGGAAGTTTAATTTCATGGTAATCGACAGCATCATCTCTTTTGAGCTCTTCTTATTGAAGCCTGAGAGAAGAAAAATTCAGTACATTTTTTTGGAGATTATGAGATAGCGGCTGTGGTCACGCCATGGCTGGTTGACCTCTTTTTTAGTTTGCTTTTTTATCCATCAGGAATGGAAGTTTTTAGACACTCCCACCTGGCTGCATTATTTGGTTGTCACCTCCATTAGCATTCAAATTCTGGCAGGTAAGGTTAATTTAGCGATGACCTGGACCAAAAACCTACTTGCTACAGCAGAGTGGGCTGGCAAAATTTCAATTCCCGCTGTTCTTCAATTGCTGCATTCTTAAGAAGATTCTTCAGTCTCTCTCAAAACATCCCCAATGTGAGCCAGACTGTCCATGAGCTCCTGAACTGTCTTACACTCAGGTGAAGTGCCCTCTTCAATAGTTGTTGCCTGTCACCACAGCGGCACCTGAAACTCTTTGCCAACGGTTTAATGACCTGATCCTATTTTGAATCCCAAGTTACAATTCAACCCACATTCTTTCACCTGCTCCAAGCCTTTTAAGTCAAAATGCTCCCAATTTCTTTAATACCGGGGACATTGATTGAAAACACTTTGGAGAGATAGAAAGTATCATTACTTGGATGAAAGAAGGAGGGGGGGGAGAGAAAGAAAACTCAAGAGAAAGAGAAGGAAAAGACTTGTGTGTGTGATTTTAATGAATGCGGATGCACCTGACACAAATAAAGGTCCCTTGGGAAGAAAGACAAAGTTTGTCTCACAGACACAAATAGAGAGAGAGAGAGGGAGAGAGAGAGAGAGAGAGAGAGAGAGAGGGTTTAGGAATGGAGAGATATATTGGATTTGAAATATGAAAATTGCAATCAAGCGCACAGCATTCTGGATTTCAGGGGTACATAAACACTGTAATCGAAAAAGGCGGCAAGATACATAAGCAAAGCATATCATGTGTCAGACACACAAAGGAAGTCACGGTCACTCAACAACACAATCTGGTTTGTCCTCACTCACTGTCCTTCACTCTACCTGCCCTTGAGTTAGTATTCAAATCAACGACGCTGTAAAAGGCTGTCTTTTTCTGCACCACCGCACTTGTGTTGTTCTGTTGCTCTGAATGAAGGGTTAGGGGAGAGCTAATAATATTATTCATTTATAATTCATTCATTGGCTAAACATGCAGAATATTTCTCAAAGTAACAATCGAGGAGGATTTATTTCCAAGATTTGTAATTAGAAGCTGTGCTTTGTTTCCTAACTAAATGACTGAATTAAGCAATAATATACAAAAGTTTTGTTTTTTTTTTGCTCTCATTATTGCCGCAGCAGTGATGAAGTCTGGAGCAAGGCACTAAGAAATAATCTAATAAAACAATCAAAAAGTATAGTGGAGTTACATTTACATTGGCAAGCCATTTTCCACAGCTTGGTTGCTATGGTGCTGATTTTAAGAACATTAGCCTTTTTCACCAATCAGATGCCTGGCCCACCCATTATACAATGTGCTTTATTGTACTGTGCTATAGGCAATTGAATCATTTTCTATTCTCATCTTCACACCTATTTAAAATGTGTTACAGGCATAGTATAACAACACATGCCATGAGCATGACAGAGCTGAATACCTTACTTCCAGAGTAACTATATCGTATTTTCATAACAAGCCTTTAATCCCAAACATCTGGACCAGAACCTTGTTACACTAACACAGCCATTTCTCTCCAGCACTCACTCTCTCCAACATGCAATTATTGGAGGATCGAAGGTACGGCATGTGTGGGCGATATAGCTCAAATAGAGCAGCCGCAGTGTTTAACAAACATCTGAAATGACTGCATACGGCTGGTCCCATTTTTGTTGGTCCAATTTGAGGTGATCCAGGGCTGCTGAAAAGTTCCCTCACAGCAATAAGGCGACCTGACTTTCACAGAAGACTGGGTGATGAGAAAATAGTTATGTGTGCGGTTCTCAATCTGACTCATCTCCACTTCAGTCAGGACTTAAGCACTGCTGAGACGGAGAAATGTGAGGCACTATTATTTTACCTCTTAGTAAGTGAGCACCGTGGTTTCTCAACAGGGATGTGGGCTCCTGCCTTGTACAGCCCACAGCCAAATGAAAGAGAGGTAATAGAGAGAGAGAGAGAGAGAGAGAGAGAGAGAGAGAGAGAGACTTCACTTCTTGTCAGACAAGTCTCTTCCGGCCACCATTTGCTTAATGTTCTCAACCACCATTTCCACGTATCCATAAAGACTGAAAGTGCAATATCAGCTTTTCCACGTTACTCTCTGTGCAAAAGAAACTGTTGGACATACTTACACAACTTTTGAAATGTCACAGACTTATGTCATTAACACAATCCCAAAAGGTACATCACACTTAGAAAGACAGAAAGATGTAATAATGTCATAAACAGGGAGGTCAGAGCAGGTTCAGCGCTGGGCAGATGCCTGCTAAAAAGTCAGCTCCTTCATTCAGGTCATTTAAAATTAGAGCTCCTTTACTTCTGTCTACATCTAGTTTACATGTCCCTCAATCATTTCCCAATGCATGCTTTATATAATTAGATTCTTTAACAATTTCTTGTTTTTAAAATACAAACGCTACAGTGTCAAACCTAGCTTGAAATTACCTGCTGTCCCAGCTAACAAAGACACCCCAAAAAATAAGTGGAGATGGATGTGACAATAAAGTTTGTAAGGCGGCATGTTTTTGAGGGATTATTTCCTGACGGAGACTTCCATTTCCTCCTGTGGCTGTCAGGTGATTGACAGTAAACAGAGCATAACGTAATGCAGCGCTGATATGAAAACACTCAACTCAGGCACAATGAAACAACGATAAAACAGAAACTTTGACAAAACCAAATTAAGGCTTCATGTTTACTGTGATGGATTGTCTAGCTCGGGCAATTTTCAAGTCTGTGGAACTAGTTTCTCATACTGTACAAAAATGAATGGCAGCAAATGACTTCCTCTGAAGGCAGGGAAACGAGCCTGATATGTCCAACTACGCTGACTGTGTGCAGACACCAGCAGGAATAATGTAAAGGAGAAGGGCAACCAGTGATTCTCAACCTTTTTCATAGCAAAGACGCCAAATTTAGTACACATTAGGGCCACGGACCCCCGTTTGATGAGATTTTGTCTCTTGGACCTAAATCTGAGATATTTTTTATTGTTAGATATGATTTTGTCCAGAATTCCATGACTATATGTATAGTAGACAGAGAGATATCAGTTAAACTATGGTCAAAATAGTAATTCTTCTACATTCTTTAATTGTGTTCATGAAATAATGTTGAAGTTTAACAATTCATCAATTTGCTGGGGACCCCCTGGAACCCCCTCAAGGACCCCTGGTGGTCCACGGACCCCACATTTAGAACCACTGACCTAGATGATTAGCACAAACCTAAAAAAAAAACAAAAAAAAAAAACACTGGTATTATCCTTTAACCCCCAGTTCTTGGCTGAAGAAGAGTCTCTAACCACTAGGCCACGCTGCCAACAGTCGTAGTGGTTTTAAAACTCACAGTGATGATGAACCTTCATTACCATTTGCACCACTTGCATGTACATGCAGTGGTGAAGTGTTTCATTGTGGTAAAATTAAAAGCAAGCAAAGTCAATAATATGGGTACTGGGGCCATCTCACCCAAACAGTTGTAATAATGAAGAGCACAATTCATTTATTGAAGCCTGTGGCCCAACTGAAAGCTATTTTCTAGCACTGAAAGTGTAATTTTATCAGTAGCATCACAGAGGTGGAGAGGAGGAAAGAGTATAGCCCTCTATATAAGTTACATTTAAGTCATATACACATCCGTCCAATATTCTACCTCATCACGTGCTTCAATCATGCACTGAATCAATCGTCAACAGGGCAATGATTCATCTGTACAATCATACTTACAAGTCAATGCAGTTTTCAGAAATATAGATAATTCAGAGGTGGAAATGATGATGCATCCATTTTAGAAAACAAATTATTAGCTGATATCCATCATTCAGTATCTCTGCAATATAGATGATAACTTCCAAAACTATACTATACTTCAAAAAGTACTATATTCTGTTCTAATGTTTTGGTGTGGATATCTTATTTTGGAAATAAGACGCCATAGATAATGTGATTTTCGAATGGCCCTGCAACGTGTGAAACAAGTAACCAAGTTGATATTGGTCTTACCCAGTCATAGAGAGAGGTTCTGTATCACCTGAGGTTTCGCTATGAGTCCGAGGGGAATTTTATGTCAAAAATAACATGCCTGGTGCTTTAAAAGGCAACACAGTATATTTAATCTTTTAATTTGTTATATCTGAACAACAACAGAGGAAAGAGGATGCAGCAGATGTAGGCATGTGTTAGAGCCTGTTGTCAAAGCTGACATGGCATATGCACACTTCTGGATTACGTAAATATCTACAGGTGTGAAACCACAAGCGTGCTTCATGCATCACGCGCAGTCCTATATGTAATCTATTCAATTTCTTATCTGCTATCTGCTTCTACTTTTGTATTTTTTGCGATTATGGAGGCTGCAACAAAATACCAGGTCAAATCATTCGAAGAGTTTGTTCCAAAATAGGATATCCACCATTTGAAAAAAGTGTCACCTACTCTTACATTACGTGATTGATAGCTCATAATTAGTTAATGCTTAGTAGAAAAAATGATAACACTTTCACAGATTGGATTCTCTATATTTAAAATACTGAATGTTTATTTTTTCCCCCCTAAGCGTTTAGTAAATGAACTAATTCCTTGTATGCAGTGTAGTCAGCATATAAAAGAAACCTTAACTGATTCTAAACACAAAGCGAAACCCATTTCTTGTTAAAACCGCCTACATTTCCTGCTGTTTCTCCACCGCAGAACCAAAGTTGCAACTGAAAAAGTTTTGCCTGTTTGCTACAGAGGCCGGCCTGTGAAAGGTGTGGTGTGGCTGGTGTTTAGTGCATGCATGCGCCTTTAGCCCAAGCATGCCACTGACCTTCTGCATAAATCTCCACTCAAAGCACTGGAGAGATCCACCAGCTAGCAAGTCGTCTCATGTGGTTAACTCAGCTAAGTTCGTATCCAAGTTGACATGGAAACTAGTGATGATGCATCGTGCCACCATAACAAAGGAGAGAGAAAAAAAAACATTAAAAGTGTTTTTTAAGAAGAAAAATGAAAGACGTTTGACACAGTGGATGTTACAAAACCGTGTTCAGGCCTCTCGGTGGTGGAAAGTTTCCACTGTTTGCTAAGCGACTCCACAAACGAAGATCTGAAAAACCCTCAGCGCCGAGGTCACACCATCCACCTCAAAATGTTCAAACTTCATCTTCTACATGCTCATAAAAACAATAATGAGCTTGTACTCAACGTGTTGTATGTGTGTGTATGTATTTTCCCTGTGGCTATTTACAATATCAGCTTATCGCACCCCCTCAAAGTGACAGACTTCTCAAGCTTTGAAACATTCTTTAAAGCGGCACTTCACAAAAATAAATAAATGGAAATACAATCTGATAGACATCATCACACATATTTTCCAAAATGAGAAGTATCTAGCAGAACTTGCTCTGTTTTAAGAGTTGCTAAGTTTATGAGTCTGACATTGTCCACTGACTGACTGATGTAACGCTGGACCCTTGTTGCATTAATTAAACTTCAGTCAAATAATATAGTTAAAGTCCCAAAGCCTCAGTGAGGAATACTGTTGAAAAAACATGTTGATGTTTTCAGTTGTTTTATATATGACCTAATGACTGTACCAAATTATAAGGGGAATAAATTACATCCAAGGTGAGGACAAAATAGGTTTCAGGTGAATTATTTAAAATCCCTTTAACATGTTAAAGGGGAATGTTAATGACCTACACTGTAGCTGAACTAATTAACCAACCTGACCTAATCTAAAACAAAATAAAGGAAATACAGTAGAATCACATGTAGTATTTTTTTTAAATGAGAAAAGTATAGTAGTGATTCATTATGGATATGAAAAATAAAAACTGATATTATCGATTTAGACATTGAGATGAAGCTTTTGCGTGACTGTTTTGTTCTCTTGTAGATGGATACTGTACTGACCTCCTCTTTGTCAACCAGCCTGCTATTACTGATGTCATCCATTTTGTAGCGACAGTGGTCTTTTCAAATCTATGGAAACCAATGAGACTGCAGCATTCACCTCTTCTCAATGGCATCCTCCACCATAAATTGCAGGTTTTCATTCTCTGTTGGCCTCATGACTTTGACTTTGAGAGGAGGGATGGGATTAAGGGCGCTGACAGAAGTGTCAAATTGATGCTGTCTTCTCCCAGTATTTACTACAGTATTACTACAGAGAATGACTGCCAGCACAGCTATGGATGGCAGCAACTGTATAGTAAAGGGAAAGCTATTTTGTCTAAAAATACGAAGGGAGAAATAGGGTAAATTGTCCAGATGGACTGCTGTTACCATGTGTACGCAAACATCCATTTGTGCAAGTACCTCTACGGCTAGGAAGGAGATGCACCTCCCGAACACAGAAAAGACGAAAAAACACACACAGAAACACACCAACTCACACACACTCACCATCATCCCCCACACACAAAGACAAATGCAGACACACACACACACACACACACACACACACACACACACACACACACACACACACACGTGCACACAAACACATAAGCAAATATTCACACAAAATTGTATACACAAAAGAGACACAGGCGCCGAGGCAGGTCTATGTGGTTGCACCCAAAACCTCTTTTATCTGGCATTTCATTAAGAATGTATGACTGTGATTTTCATATAATGTGTGTCATATCACAAAGTGGCAGGTTTTCCAATTGTTCAATAATGATCTATTTGCCAATTCAATACTGTGGAAGAAGAGATGGCAGGCAGACGTAAAATGAATAAAACATCGAATGGAATGGTCGTGACAGTTCCATCTCATAGTCTTGTTCTCTCTCTCTCTCCCCCTCTTTCTTGCTCACTCAGAAAGTCTCTAAGAAGACTTGTGTGCAATTGGGGTAAAATCAGTATTTGGACGGATGCCTGAGTTTGTGTGCACCATGCATTTCTCTCTGTTCTCTTTATCTCACACTAGACGCCTACGATGCACCACTTTCACAAGCAAAGCAAACGTCTTCTCGCATCTGCTCTCTTGTTTGTTAAGATAGTTTACTGGCAATATCCATGCTGGCTGATACACACTATATCCATGGCTAATTAGCTAATGCCATTGGAGTCCAGAGCCCTGAGCTAAATATAAATATAGGACGCAAATGCAACCTTTTGAAGTGCAAATACACTGTAAGGTACAGTGAGTTGGGGGTGTTAATGCATCTTTAAAACAACGGTTCTCATGTCTTTAAGAAGGTGTGATCATCTCGTTAGAGAAAGGGAGGCAAAGCAAAGGGACAACAAGTCTGCTGTGAAATGAAGAGGCATCAGGCATTACCACTTTTAAACTGTTTTTTATTACGCAGATTTGAAATAAAAGAAGCATTGTGACACAAACTGATGCTGCTGGCAAGGAAAGAAAGGACCAGCAACCAAAATGTAAAAAATAAAGCAATCATCATCGTTGTGGTCATCATCATTATTATCAAACCAAATGAAAAACAATGAAATTAAAATAAAAATACACCTCCATCGTAAGAAGCAAAAGTGATCTCATTTCTTTCATAAATAAGGAAACCTGTCAAATGGCTGATGGGCAACTAGCATAAAATATAAGTCGATAACCATTTAAAATATTTATCATTACTGGCTTTACAAATAAAATAACTACAATTGGCAGGTTTATACACAACTTAAAATGTTATAGTTCCGTAACAACTAAAACTGAAATTATGCTACAGTAAGAGATAAAAACAGATGTCTTTGTCAGCAAAATGCATTTATATTAATCACAAAAAACTTAAAAAGATGAGATCAACACAACCGAACACCTACTAGAAAATTATAAATTCACTGTAATGTGGATGTGATGGCTCCATTCACATATTTCATTAGTTCATCTCTGCATGTTGAGGAGGCAAAATTGACATTTCTGACCAGACAAAATAAAAAAAAGGGGAGGGGGGCATTTTGAGGCAATACCTTTTTTCACCTGCAACACTCTATCTCATTTTATCTCATGCCTTTTTTTCTCTCTTTCTATCTCTTTCCCCTCTATCTCTCACCTGGCTCTTTCCATTTAATGATCTGCAGGACACATATTCTGTATTCGGTTTTAGATTGAACTTTATTGGAAAAAACACACCAGTGAGCACAGATTTAATGCAAGAACGAGTGTGTGAAATACTCCTCTGAAATCCAGCTGCACAAGGCTGTTAAAATTCACGAGAAAGACTCAACACTCAAACACTGAAACACGCCTGCACGCCAGTGTGTGTGCGTGCACACACATACACATGCACACTCACAAACACATTCGCACACCCAAACACACGTTATGAATGGGGTGCATTCTAACGTGTCCATACACGCACACACATGCACGCACACACACACACACACACACACACACACACACACACACACACACACACACACACGCACACACACAATACACTTTGAGATACAAACTGATGACTTACATGTAATATTAAAGAAGAAACAGATCTATCTGGACTTCCAATTCCCAATTTGATCCCATAAAAGTGATATTTACAATCACACTGTGACAGCTCAGCAGACCTCAACAGGTCTTTAATATTACAAAAGATTCTTTTGTTTTGTTTCCCTTCCCCACCCCGGCTTTTTGTATTAATTTGCAGGCCCCTTAAGCAAAGCTACTGTAACATCAAGGCCTGCGCTGAACCTACTAGAAGTTAATATCTCCCTACAGTACAGGGCCCAATGCTTATTGGCAAAAAAAAAGTAACAATTTAGCAAGCCAGAAATAAATAAAACAGCAACAACAACAACAACAAAAAGAAAAAAAACACAAAAGGAAATTAAAATGATTAAAGAAGAAGAAGAAGAGTTTTTTTTTTTTTTTTGCTCTTCTCATTCTAATTAAAGCTGGATGGGGTCCCTCAGGGGACTTTCATGGTGACACAGAAGAGGAGTGCTCTACAGCCCGGCCTGTATAGGAAGGGGGAGAGATAGACACACAACTCAGAGGGAGGGGGAGGGCGGGGGGGGGGGGGACTTTTATAAGTGCTTGGCAAATAGAAACAGCAAGAGGACCGCTAGTATGGTAAGTGGTACAGACAGTAGTCATCCAGTCAAAAAACTCTGGTCACAAATTCATCTAGAAACTGAGAGAAATAATAATTACACTGACAAAAAGGTGGTGGTTGTGGTTGTGGTGGTGGTGTTTGGGAGGTGGAATGTGTGTGTGTGTGTATGTATATGTATGTATGTTAAGTGTGTACTGTATGTATGTAGGTGTGTGTGCATCAGAGGGGGGGGTGGGGGGGGTCGGGGTGGGTGAGAGTAGACTCCCCGGTGTCGTATTTGTCGACAGCCCACGATCTTCAGTTTCAGGTGAGGTAGAGTGGCTTGTCCCTGGCTATCATGGTGCCACTGGGAAACAAACAAGAAACAGCGCCAGTTAGATCACTAATGACTATATAACTATAAAATCTACAAGAAAATACCAATGGCATGTGTTGAGTATTTTTCTCAACCATAATGGGTAGCTAAATAAAATCATGAAATAGAGAGAATATGTGATGTGCTCGACATAAAACTTAAACTCCATCTGGTGCCGACTCAAAAAACATAAACTATAGAAAAATGGCTGAAAGGGCTGAAATGTGTACGTTGCTGTTGCTGCTGTGGAAATTAAAGACCGTCATAAATACATACTACAAGAGTGTGGACATTTTTCTATAGCTATAAATAATAAAATCAGCAAATCTTTTACATTCCCTGTTGGCCACAGCTAGCTATGTTTAAATACCCATTAGATAAGGATGTGTCAAATGTTTCAGTCACAAGGCTTCTATCATATTCTGACCCAGTGCTGTAAAAGAATTAACAATAGTATTTTAACACAGCTAGCCATGTGGACTTTGAATATCTTTTAATGTTGCAGATTTATGCAGGATTGAACAGCCTGCCAAACCGTTTAGTACAATAACGGTGAAAACTTCTGTTAGGAACATCTGTTTTTTACTGCTATCTGACAAACACATGACAAGCTCTATTATCTCACCATTACCTCTCCAGCTGTCTCCCCTGTCTCACTGGAATGAAGCTGACATTTTTCAACACTTATATTTAAAGCAGAGGGAGACTGCTGACATGACTGTATATGATTCTTTCCATGGGAGTTCTTGTCTAGACTTTGATTGGACCTGATCTAGCTGGCAAATTTCAAACTGCAAAACTTTAGTAAAATTGTACAAGGTGACAACACAGAGTCTCTTGGCCTTTCTTTCTTTTTCAAATAATATGTTGTCTTTTACTAAGAGAAATCTGACAAAAAAAAAAAAGTTAATTCACTTGCATTCAATTCATTGCACTTGCGTCCCTTCTAAATGTCATTCAAGCCTGTGTGATTTGGTGACTTGCAGCAAGATCATTATTTTGGTTTGTGGAGAAAAGACTAGCATAAAAAAATAAAATCTTTTCTGTTTCCACTGACCTGCAGTGGTTGCCACACTCCCGATTGCAGTATTCACTGTCCCAGTCGTGGCTCTGAGCCACTCCGGGGCCGGGGCCAGGGGCTCCTGGGGACTGGGAACCCCCAACACTCTTCTGATACTCTGACTGGAGGTGGGAGAAACTCTGGAGAGAGAGAGAGAGAGGGAAAACGGGGTCAATGACAATAAATACTTGAAGCCAACATACTAGTGAATTAGCATAAACTGTTCCAGAGAGGCCCCATTATCATCGTCTAACTGCAACTGGGATAGTTACCTGCTGCCCAGGGGGCGGGGAGTGAAGAGAGGCCTGCAGCCCCATCTGGTGGGAGATGATTGGCTGGGACTGGACCTGCTGCATGCGGATAGGCTGGTTGAGGAGGGAGCTCTGGTGCAGGGAGAGCTGCTGGTGGGGGTGCAGGGGGGGGCTGATCTGGAAGGAGGAAGGGGGAGAGGCACTAATGCTGGGCAGCATCTGCGATTGGCTGAGGGTCCGCGACAGGGCGTGGCGCGGGGCGTGTCCTGCGTAGCTCTGCAGGTCGGTGAGGGGGAAGGCCCCGGGCCCCAGGTAGGGCGACGAGGGCTGGGGGGGAGGTGGCACACTGTACAGGGGCGGGTTGGCTGGCATCATGTGGGGTGAAGGCTGGCTCGTTTGGGCACTTTTTGTCTCCACAGGGTCGTTATATGTCTAGAGGGGAGAGAGGAGAACAAAACGGGTTAGACTCATCGCAACAATTTATTTGCCTTTAGGGATCAATAAAGTATTTGGCTCAATTAAATATTGATAATGGGCACCTTGCTCAAGGGTTTATATAACAGGACTTGTATTTAAACTGTAATGTATTTCAGCAGAGCTCTAATTCAGTGAATGTTGAAGTGGTAATCTGTGAGATTTGTATTTTTTATTTTTATTTCGCTGACATCTTTGGTGCTAAGCGGTCATTGCTGTGGTGTTTTTGCACTGCACTTCCCAGAGTTCACAGGTGGCGCTCTGTTCTTTGTCCATTCATCCACGGTGGCTATCGCTGCTCATGCTAACTACCCAGTTCTTCTTCTATTTATTCCAAATAAACTGCTATTGGGTTATATCAACTATTGGGTTATATCAACTGCTGATAGAGAGTAGCAAAACAGAAATGTATTTATATGAAAATGTTGCATATTATCACTAAAAAAAAAATCACTTTGTCCAATATGATAAAGAAATACTATTGGGGTAATCGCACACAGAATAAATATTGACACATACATACACTTTGTAGTTTTTGAAAATTAAGTCTGGAAGAAGCTGCATCTATGGAACTCTTTATTTTATTGGCCCTTCCATCTCTTCACATGTACACATATACTTGTGAGAACTCACCCCGCCCAACAGTGAACACACACACACACACACACACACACACACACACACACTTACTCTGCCCCTCTTTCTGTCTCTCTCTCCCTTTCTCTCAGTGGTAGTATATGTATGAAATACGTCCAGTCTTTCTCATTAACTGTCAAGCCTGCTGAAGTGATGTATGGCGGTCTGCTATTTAGTAATGGCTTACATCTATCCCTCAGAACACTGAAATAATCAATGGAAGGGGATGGAGGGATGAATAAAGCAGAGGGACAGATACATTTGCAGGGTCAAGAGGAAAATGAAATAGTGAAGAATGGGGGGAAAGGAGAGGGAGAGAATAGGAAGGTGTGTGTGTGTGGGGTGGAGGAGGCTGATTTCTTGCTCCCTTATTTGATTTTAAAGCAACATTTGAGGATGATGCACTGCAGTAAACTGAATTCCTATTTATCATGAGAAAATAAAAAAGTACATGCCATGGGAAAGTTCATAGGGATGTAGAAATGGAGAACTTATGAATTTATTGATGAGTCTAGTTTGGGTTTTTTTGTATATCGCATTCTGTACTTGGATTTTGTCTGTATGTGTCATGAAGTAAGTAGTTATCAAACTTTTTTTTCTCTCCTCCTAAGCAAACCGACATGCGTCACAAAACAAAAAGGCAACAGGTGCACACGGAAGATGTGAATCCTTCAAATGATGCTCCAATTACCTCCAATTCCACCCACCCCAATTCACTTTGAAAAGACTCCTTCATTGGTAATTAAAAAAGAGAGTCATTTTGAATCACGAGATTCAGCCCTGCATTCAGATTGGTTGGTCCTGAATGAGTAAGGGGTTTGCAGTTTTATTTTTGTCAGTCTCTTTTTTTTCCTTTTTTTTTTTTTTTTTTAATGACTGGCAATCTACCAACATACAGTATCAATCAAGCCTCTGTATAGGAAATCTGACATGAATGTCTAATTGCACCCAAGACAAGAGATGAGTATAGTCTTTAGTTGAAAGTATGCCACAGTGAAGAGGCTGATGAATTAACTATTCATGCCTTAATCAAGGTGCTTGTTTTCGGCCCATGAGCATGAGAGGAAGTGTGGCGCTGTGGGGAAAGGAGGAAGGGGAACGGCGAGGGGGAGGGGGAAGGGGAGGAGTTTGGTATATGCTAATGCAATTTAGTGTTGTGTTATCGAAAAACAATGCAGAAAGAGAGAAATAGATGCAGTGCGCCAAAGAGAACATACTGAAATACATCTATACTGTGATAACCATTGTAGAAGCCAGGCAGATGTGAGATGAGGTGGAGCAAAAGTGCGATGGTACTGCAGCAACCCTGCATCTGTGAGTATGATTTTTATACAAGTATGGAGAGAAATGTATAAATGCTCTGGGATAAACTGGAGAAACCTGCACCAAAGAGAGAGCAGTAGGTGTGAGCAAACCTCAGCCAACACATTAGTGGCCCATCAGGGTGGACAGAAACACCAGGAGGACAAATGGTAGGTAATGTCCACTTCTGCTGTTATATGTGCACCGAACAAACAAAGACACATACAGACACACACACACACACACACACACACACACTTACTTTTCATTTCTCCCCAGGTTGCAAATCGGGTGTGTTTGAGGCCTAATTTTCACTGTTCTCCTTTGAGCACACACACAAAGACACACACACACACACACACACACACAAAGACACACACACGCACATATGCACACACATACTACCCAGCTCCCCACCCCACCCACTGTCAGTGCAGCAAGCGGCCCCTTTCCTTGGGATAAGAGCGAGAGGAATTCTCCGTCTAATTTATCATCCCTTATATCGCCGCTGACCCATGTATATCAAAGACATGACCCCCGTGGTTACCTTGGAAACCAGACTGGCTCTGTAGGCGGCCAGGGCTTTCAGGTACTCCTTCTTAGCAGCCTCTGTTTTCCTCTTGTAGCCCTGCAGGAGCAAACACAACAACAACAACAACAACGATTGATTACAAGGTGACGCCAAAGGCTAAAATGACCCTACGGTCCACACTGACCGATGTGGATGAGATTGTGGGAGTCATGTTGTGGCTGCATGACCCAGCAGTGCACTCTGAGGGAAAAAAGAAATATTAAATGCATTCGATGGACAGATATCAATATAAGGGGACTTGACCATTAGCATGATGCCACTGCGTTTGAATCGGTCATTTCTTCAAAATAATCAGGATGCCAAGAAAGCTTGTTTGCAAAGACGTAAAGACGTAAAGACGTAAAGACGTAAAGACGTAAAGACGTAAAGACGTAAAGACGGAGCCAGATTTGGAAATGATATGAAGCTAAATGAGGAGTGAGGAGCTGTTTGTCATTTTGTGTACTGCTTTTCAGTCTCCTTCTCCATTAAGGCTGTTGCTCATCTCTTAATCAGAGCTGATGTCCCATCAAAGCATTCAGACGAGGAAAAAAAAGAATTCAAAACAGCATTAGCAAAGAGGCAATCTCAACCCTTCTGAATGAACCTCAAATGATGCGTTAAGACAGGGAATTCAAGTTAATGTCATCGTGTGTCAGTCATGGGCCCTTTATAGCTCCCTTTCCCTTTTTGATGCTGGGAAAACAAGTAGCAAAAAGTCCACCCTTAAATCGATAAGGAAGACTCAGATCTCAGATCCTCTCTGGAGTGTTTTAATATGAAGGAGACTGTGTGTGAACGCAGTGGGTAATTACTGATCCTCTATGAGAGACTGTCTGTGGCTCCATGGACGGGGTCACTTCTTTCAAAGAGGTGGGGTAGAATAACCATTAAGCATTCGTGTGTTGCCAAATGCACATAGGCTGGCAGGCACTAAGTGAACACATACAGTAAATAAACAGAAGTAAGTATAAACACACATACACATGCATGCACACAAATACACACACACAAAGGCAAACAAACAAACAAACTGGAATGAGGATGGATACAATCTCTTGCCCAAACAGCTGATGTTTATCCTCTCAATCATCTCTATTTACAATATTTTATTATTTCCCTTCCACAATAGCAATTCTGATATTTCTGGAAACAGAATGGATTACATGAGGAAGTCCAAACACAAGAATGCCAGATAGTAATAAGAAAATAAGCCTTGCATTTCCATAATGAAAACGGATAATCCCCATTAAGAAATTAATGGATAACAAAACACAACAATACACTGTTCCTGTTAAAGACAAAGTTGTGACCTTACCCCTCACCCCTTAAATATTGATAGAGCCATGGCTGCCTCTTTAATGAACCCCAAAGTACTCCCAGCAGCTTTAATTTCAAATTAATTTAACACAGCTAATGATTCGCGCAACGACGGATACTTTTAAATAAATTACCATGCCTAAGGATGTCTAATTATTCCAAAGTGAGTGGATTCATTAGCAATTGAAGCCGTCAGAGGCTGCAGGTCGGTATGAATTAAAAATAACAAAGCTGCGAGGGGAGAGCATATGCCTCCATCGTAATCCTGACACAGAGGTGTCCCGCCTGAATTAGCCCCTAATTGTACCTTAATGAAATGTTCTTGTTTGATAACCAGTTAATTACAGGAGACAATAACTCCGCACCCCGCTGACACTGAAGGGAGCGATTACCCCTCCGACCGACCGACCGACCGACCGACCGACTGATCGGTGAGGAGAGGAAAAAATGGGAAGGAGAGAAGGAGGAGGAAGGAGGGAGGAGAGGGGAGGGAAGGGAAGGAAGGCAGCGGAGGAGATAAGAGGGAAGGAAAGCAGGAAATAATTCAAAATGTGGAAGAGAAAGGTGGTGGGAGATGACATGATGAGAGGAGAGGAGAGGAGAGGAGAGGAGAGGAGAAGAGAGCTGGATTGGTCAGGGAGAGAGGAGGCGATGTCAAGAGGACAGATACAAATTAAGAGGAAAAAAGCAGAGAAAGAGAGATGAGTATGTGAAAAGGAGACTTAGACAAAGAGGCAGATAAAAAGACTGAGAAACAGATGGCTACTGAAAAGTTAGCCTAGACAAGGGGTTTGGTGCGAAAGCTTGTCATTTAAACAAAGTGACAATGTTTTTTTTTTCTCTCTATCTCTGACCTTTCACTGATACACAACTCCAACACAGCAGACTCAATTAAATAAAGCTAAGGTGTCTCCTCCCTCCTACCCACCACCATTATCACTGTTCCTCCCCACAGCTGTAAAACTGAGAATTGATCTTAATCTTAAATAACAAAAACAAGAAAAATGTTCTTTTGTGTTTCTGGGGCGGCGTTAACATGTAGTCACCTTGAGGAATAACACAGCCCAACTAACGCATTGATCTTGCACCACAAAGCAAAGGCCTTCGGGAATTAAAAAACGCTGTATAGTGTACAAGCTCCAAAACATCTTAATAAAAAAGAAAATATGAACATAAACATGAATAAAAAAAGACTTTGTTCTAACAATCTCAAGGACGGCACAGGAGAATATACAGCAACACAACCAAAGTGGGGAAAAAAGTGAACTGAAGCTGCACAAAAGAATCTCAAAAAGAACGCAAATCACAACAGCGAAACTTCTGATCGTTCCAGCGATAAAATACAGTAATGAAACACGCTGCCTTGAGTACTTTCATGTGAATTCTGCTTGACGTGTGTTTCAGAGGTACTATAGGTAATTGGAAACAGGGGCCACGTTCTAGTTAAAACAAAGCTGCGCGTAGGGGAAGGGCTGTGTTTACATTCTAGTGCTCCTGCATGGCTCCAGAAGGTCTGACTGTGACATTATGGAGCACACCTCATCAGTCCCATAGAGCTGACGTGACAGCCAGTGGTGGAAGAAACAGCATTCATCAACAGCTCAAGAGCAGGGAGAGATAGAGATCGGCTAGCTGTATATTGAAAACGTCTAAGGCATGAGACTTTGCGACGGAAAGTCAGGATCGGACATGCATGCATTTCAGGTCTGCAGTTGTGGAATATACAGTATGATAGAATGTGTTGTTATGCTGTGAATAGAGTTAATCAGTGTCATTGTGGAAACCAGGAACAGAAATTGAAATGTTTTTAAACTTTAATGAGTATTAACGTGGAAAAGCTGAATAGTTCTACTATGTAAATACATGGTAATCAAGTTTTATTCATTTGTTGTGTTAGAATCAGTGACAGTGCTAGTCATTGAGCATAATTAGAGTAATCACAGTGTTATTGCCCAGACAGTGTTACTATATTTCATTCCATAATGACATCATTACCTCTAGTTAATTATGTGCCTTGCGAGGTGACGCGTTTGATTAAACACATGAATGCACAACCAAATCAAAAAATTAGCTGTGGAGTGACACATTAAATAGAGGATTTTTAATGGTGGAATTGCCCTTTTGTTAGTCAGTCTCTGTTCCCAGGTAATACTGTGAAGGACAAACTGTGCATTTAGGAGTGAGAGAGAGAGAGAGAGAGAGAGAGAGAGAGAGATGGAGAGAGAGAGAGAGAGAGAGATGGAGAGAGAGAGAGAGAGAGAGAGAGGGGGGAATGACATCAACAACACCAGCTACAGCCCATTGCAGCTACAGTATAACAACCTAAGGTGAAAAAGAAGCCAGGACACGAGGGGTTAAGAAGCACAAACAATAACATTTCAGGAGCAGATGTCCTTGAGGCAAAACCAAGGACAAGGCAATTGCTAATCTTGTATTCCCAGCATGATCAAATCACCAGGCAACAGATATAAATAAAAGGACAGGAAATGAGGAATTCACATTCAAGGGTGTCAGCGGCGAAATGAAGATTCATGGTGAAGAGCCCTGGTGAAGGCGGCAAAAATTAACTGCAAATAAAAGGGACAGACGGCCTCCAAAGTCCAGCGTATAAAGTAGGTTTGGTGGGAGAAAAACACACCCATGCTAGATAGGGTCTAGTCGACGGTGGCTGAGGCTGAGGAGAATGGGCTGCACTTTGTCATGGAGACAGGTGCTTTTATTTGACACCCAATAGGCTGCGCCCCGACTGGATATTCTAAAAATATGAGTCTGCCCACGATCATCAGACTGTCTCGTTTTCCATTCATTTCACACCATCATTTGTTACCACAAACACATAGAAATCCTTTGACTTTGTCTGTTGGTGTGGAATGCAAAAATGAAATAGAAAATGTACTGGACAGGAATCCTCAAGACTGCAGTGACTGTTGATGCAATCCTATGCATAGGTCAAGGTGTAGTAAGATTAAATTGACTGATGAAGATACTCTGGCCAAACAGCTAATGGGAACAAAATGCTGACATCTTTCAACATACGCATGATTTACATTGCAATGATAATGACACATTTCTGCCAGTTGGTTTTGTACTGTAAGTGTATGAAATCAGGAATGTCTCATTTAGAAATAAATGTACAGACAAGATTTACAAATAGTATATGTCATGACTGTATCATCTGAATAAATGCTAAACAATTCCAATAATAATTTGTTACTTAATATGCATCGTAACATTAAAAAAACATGAGCTTGCATTTATTTACAGATTGTTCAATCTACATTTCCAAATCATCTGACGTGGATTTGGTTGCATTTGTTTCAGATTTTTGAGACATTTCTCACAGAGTTACCATGCATTCACACTGCAAACTTTTCGTGATCATCAACCGTCAACAATCAGATTCATGCAGAGTTCACGTGGTGAACTTTGACCTGCAAATTTGGATGACCGGCCAATATAAATGCTAGGCATGCTGACCTTTGAAAGAAAATCCAACATGGAGGAGTCTCTAATCGTGATTAGAATTAGTAATTGTGTTGCATAATCCAGTTTTATACAACAGAGTACACAATAAATGAAGAAAAGATCCAGATGCTAGCTAACTAGCATGCATAGCATCGCAGCTGAGTGGTGGCTAGTTAGCTATTTAGCTTTTAGCTATGACAGTGCTTGCTAGCCAGTGCCAGTGCAGAGCACTTAATTTAAAAGGTGGAGAAGTATTGTGACTGACCTCTCAATCAAGTTATGCATCATGCTAAGCTAACTTGGGTCCAATAAGTGTTGCCCTCCTCAAATGCATGAGAAATGGTTCAAAAATCAGAAAACAAATGCAAACCAAATCCAATCCAAATCCACACGTCAGCTAGAAATGTATACAATAATTTGTAAATAAATGGAAATAAACTCGCAGTTTCAGATGATGGAAGTCAGGTGGTATTTGTGTATAGGAAAATACATTGTGATCACCCTTGTTTATTTACAAGTCCTGATATATATTTGTAAATCTTGTTTGTGCATTTATATATGAGACATTCCTGATTTCATATAGGCTGTGACTGTGCATGAGATTGCCTATGTCTGTAGCACAAGCATTTACATTTTTATTTAGAAGAATCAGTTAAGAACCAAATACATCTACACTTCAATAGTCATCTCTCTACCTGTTTCTGCTCCTCGCCCAGTCCGTCCCACATGGAGGCCACTATCTTGGATACGTCTCCGAAGGTGGCGTTGGGGTTCTGTCCCTTAATGGCTGCCTGGGTGTCTCTGAAGAACAGGGCGTAGGCCGACACAGGCTTCGTGGGCTCGTTGGGATCCTTCTTCTTCTTCTTTTTTTGGGGTTTGGGCTTGGGCTTCATCATCTCTGAAGACGGCCGCTTCTCGCCCGTGATCTGGAAAACCATCAAAAACACAGAAAAACATAACAGCTTATTGATATTGCAGAGAATAAGGTCTTCCATTTCAACTACACTTGGGGAAAAACCTGCCCTTGGAGTGAATAATTGCTTCTCTGATGAATGCTTATGACATTTCGTCCAGGTGAAGCATGTAAACTTCATTAAATCCATAATTCAATCTCTCTGCTCAATACCCGTGTAGTCAGCATTAGAATATTGCAGCAATGTTTCACTGACAGTAACACTTTTACACAGGCACAGGTTGACACAGCTATGCTGGCTGTGTCTTTTTTTTTCCCATTCTCCCTCTACAGATTTATCAAAAACACATTTGTTAGTTGAATTTATCAAACCTTTTTGAATCTTTATTTTTCAATTGTTCAGCAAGTAATACATTCTGACTTTCATGCTTTGGGGTGAAAATAATTCAAAATCGCATACTGTATCTGTACTGGCTTTGATGTGGTCGGAGAATGGATTGGAGAGAGGCAAATGGAATTACTCACTGATAGGAGAGATGGTAATCGTTTTTTACTCATACATAGACAGTCAAAAGCACAGCAGGGCAGGGAAATATTGTTTTTTAACGAAAAGATCCTGTTCTTGTTATATCACTGCAAGCTTGCATTTACATACACAGATGAATTTGAAGCATTGAGGACACAGCAGATTCAATTATACACTGATGTTGATGCTTCTCATCCCTCTGGTAAAAATTTAGCAAATCCACTGAGATATGTGATTAGTGGGGAATTTATATATGCTTTTTTTTTTTTTTTTTACAGATTTACATAGACCAAATGAATGTTAACAAGTATCCTTCTCTCCTTACTTGAATGAATGAATGATTTAAATGAATGAGTTGTAGTTTTGGAACCAGATGGATGTTGAGACATGCATACCCTTAAGCCTTCCTGACCTTTCAAACACTGTATTTAGCTCTGGAAAGACGGTAATCCAGCGACAAAGCTAGAGCGGATCACCGACACCTATTACTCAACCTTTATTTTTTTGTTCAATTTTGTTAAAAGCTACTCTATTCTATTCTATTCTATTCTATTCTATTCTATTCTATTCTATTTGATTCAATTCCTAATACGTAAGTTGGATACAGTTATGATCAGTCCATTAAAATAGTAATCACACCCTTGGTGTTTATATAGAAAATTGACATTATTTCTAGAATTACTTGAGGAAAAAAAAAAAAGAAAAAAAAAAGATTGCTCATGTTGGAACAGAGTGTCTCTTGATGTGACAATTAGAATCTTGGAAAAACACACCTACAAAATGTCACGGTGGTAATGGCTTTTCAGAAATTCTCAAATGTGCCATTGGAATGAAATTCTTCTGAGTGCCAAATAATCTTTCACAAAAGGACCAGGAGAAGATAGGACTGTTTTCAAGTGCGAACCAGAATTTGGAACCATTCTGAACACAGCAGTTGCAGTTGAAGTGGCGTTTGTTCAGATAATAAAAAAAAAAGTATCAATACTCCAATACCAAAATACAACAGTGTTTCTACAATATACTGTATATATATCATAATTTACCCCAGAACAATTTTCTTTTTAAAGCATGACACCACACCACATCATACAATAAGCATCACCTTCAGCAAAGCAAGCGTCCCTGGGACAGTTTTCTAGGGAACCAAATATAAGAAGCACAGGCACAGCAACACCCACTCAATGCCTAGCCCTGCATGCCTGTTTATCTCAGCACTGCAGTTAGCATGTGAACCAAGTCAAAGAAGCATTGCCAAGCCCTCGCCTGTTCCTCCACTACTGCAAGCCAAAGAAGCATCGCCACACCAGTACCTTAGAATGAGGATCAGTCTCCTCTTCCTGATTGGAGCTTGAGGGGGAGGGTGTGGCCGATTTACTTCCGGGAGGTGAGGGGGAACCGTGGGGAAGTGCGCTCCGGCTGACCTGGGGGTTTAGCTGGGACAGTGCGCTCATGGGGTTGGGCAGTATCGTAGGTGAGCTGTTTATCAGGGGGTTGTTACGGGCAGGGTCATAATGAGCGCCGTCTGGGTGGTGGTGATGGTGGTGTTGCTGGTGGTGGTGCAAAGCCATCTCCTGCATCTGGGGTGAGAGAAGAACACCAGCTTTACTATCTTAACCGCTACTCAAGCTAATAAAAAATAGCCAATCAGCCAAATATGTGTGTCATTGGAAATGCTTGTCCAATGCTTTGAATTGGAGATGATATCTTCAAATTTGAGAAAATGTATGTACTGTATGTTGGGCAAAATCTAAAAAAAAACAAAAACAGAAAAACAAAACTGACCAAAAATTGAGATGTGTTGTAATGGGAAAAATAAGTCTGTGGGAAGATAACTTGGTCTTGGTCCTTCTGCACTGTCTTTCCTCAGGACTGGGACACACTATGCATTTTTTGTGCTAACTTGCAGATTTGTGGCCGAGTTTATCAGATTGCTTGCTACCTGACTTAAATCTTGGCCTTGATTTTCCTTTGGGGCAAATTTTGAATATCGTTTGATGTGGATCCCCTTGAACAATATATTGCTCATCATATAATTAAAGAGTTAATCAAACTGAATATCTCTCTTGACTATCTTGTTTTCTATGGAAATCTTATTGGCCAGCGATGATTTGCTCTGGAATGTGCAATCCAAACCAATCAAAACTCTCACAACCACTTCACTGCAAACACAAGAGACACCTACGTTGCCTCCCACAAGGCCGACACCATTCAGTGGTATGTAACAGGCCCAAAACTAATTAACTAAAAATCATACCATTGTTTCATCAAGCTCTCTATTAAGTTTACAGTAAAGTATGACTTCTATTGGCAACCAGTAGAAAGTGCGACAACATCAAAAGGTATTTAGTTCCTAAACAGAGTATGGGCCAGAGAGTTAATTTTGAAAGCCAGACATCTCAGGTCTTGGTGAAATAATCGTTGAGTCATTGGTATTGATCAACAACCCTATCAACCCCCCACAGATGTATTATGCTCACTGTGTGCGGGGGCAGTAAAATGTTACTTACTGCCCCTTTAAACCACATCCTTTCCAACACTTGGGCCCACAAATAGAAACAAAACAGCACTCACTGCGGGAGAATGACCCCCTAATGGAGAACACACTTTGAGAATGATTACAGAGCCCGACTTCACAACCTTTCACAAAGTTCTGCTCTTAGCAGTCTTAAAAGATCTTCAATAATAACCACATCAAAAGCCTTTCTTCAAGATGCATCGGGACAGAACATGAACACGGACCAAAGGATGCTTTTAATGCAGGCATAAATGGGAATGTTTGGCAATTTACAGATCAGAAAGTGATGAACTAGCATTTATTAGCTCTTTTAAACATTCATGAGTTAAATAATACATTACACATTAGCGCAGTGCTAAAAAGATCAAATTGAAAGGGCCCTAGCATATACAGTCTTGATAAACACGAGCAGAGGTTCAGAGATGAAGGCTTGCCTCTCTAATCATAATTGGTCCCAGTAGGTTGCTGGAATAAAAATGCACTGCAAAGTAATGTTGTAAGAGGCTCTGGCCTGCTTTGAAAACTCATAATATTCACAGGACATTAGATTCTGTGTTTGCCTCAGCAGCTGCTAACAAAAGGCAGCCATGAACAAAGACATTCCTTTTGCATTTCAAATAACCATGCTCTAACCTCCCCCAACCACTACAACTTCCAATCATAATTCAAAACACCATCACTACACTTCTTAAAACAGGAGGAAATGGCTTCAGCAAAAAAAAAGGAGTAGAAAGAGGGAAAAAAGAGAAAGAAAGGGAAAAGAGAAAGAAATAGAAATCCATTAATTTTCCATTTTCCATGGACCTGCTCTTTAAGGGTCCTCACAAACCAAGAAGCATTGAAAAACCAATTAATCAAACATGAATGGCCTATCATAGCTACAGCAGACGTATTTCCATAGCAACAGCCTCCCGGCAAAATTGTCACCCTTTAATCTGAGCCACACCATGTTTCATATAAACAAGAAGGAGACATGCAGAGCAGAAGAGTGCACAGGGGATCGGCACCATGGTGCTGTGGCTACTGGGTGTCAGTGGCCTCATAAGAGTGTGATCAGGACAGCAGAAGAAACACAGGGATCGCTTAAGGATATGAAGGATAGGGATGTTTACGAACAACAAATATCCATGCTGAAGCTTCTATTAATTGGAACTAATTAAATGGAAAACACATTAAAGTAAAATAGAGGAGATAGAAAACACAATGAATCACTTTCTTATTGTTAGAGGAAAACCATGGTAGAGGTGGTGTGGCGGGGAGCAAACACTGCTTATCACTTTCAACAAAAAAAAAAATTTGAATAATTCATGGTATTTGTTGATTTGTTGTGAACCCAGTACACATTTCCTCTGTCATTATTTATATTCAGTCTCATATTTCATGGCTTTAACTCAAGTTTCGTTTTCATTAGAGCTGAGTGTTCTGTCCCAACTAATGAAGCGAAGTCAGTCGACAGAAAATATAGAAACATATAAACCACTGCGCACCAATATAAATTTGATGAAGTTGATGGCGAAGTTACAGTATGTAAATGCAAATGCATAAATAAGTGCAAGCACTACCCTCATGACAAGAAGAAAGAAATAGACACTTAATCTATTGAAATATGCATTACGTTATTACGGTTACCAAAAGCAGTACGCGACCATCTCAATATAATATCTACAGTACCAGTGCTAATGTCATCATTCAAACCACTCACATTGTAATAGTTGCCTGCTAATAGTCATTCCAATGTGCTTTTTAAATGTCTCTGAGTGCTTTTAGTTGGTGCTTTCACCTGTGTGAGACAGAAAGAGCAAGAAGTTATCATGTAGCGCCATCAGGCCGGAGCTAAATAAAGCGACCGTCTGACGGCTGTACAAATATTATGAAAGAATCTGACAAAGGTTGCTGGTTGCCATAGGTACTGTATGCTAATTCCTAATGGTATCATCCAAATGGCTGGCCGAGAGAGGGGGATGTGCAGTGCGAGTAACAGGATTTAGTTGGTCATTGCTATCTGCCTAAGCTGTAGCACATACAGTATATAACACTGCTTTTTCATTGGGTCTTGACACAAACAAAAATATTATTTTCATTCTGGACACATAACAGGATGTTCTGTGGCCAGTGATGCAACATGAAAATGACGTTATGAATATTTGTTTTAAGTGGGGTGGGTTTGACAGATGGTTATAGGGGCATCCCATTTCATGATGGCCTCATTCTGGTTTTAAATGTAAATTTCAAAAGGATGATAATCATTCATCAGCACAAAATTTGACTTCCCTCATAATAAGACAGTATCAACCTCATTTGCTTCATCGCTGTGTATCTAACCTTTTACCAATACTAAAAATGGCAAGAACATCCATTGTGTCAACCACAAGGCAACAGGGCATGTCAAACAAATAAACCCTCTTAGCTTTCCATGCTGTTTGGCAGACTGCTCCTCAGTAATTTTCAATTAAATTGTCCTTTTCAAACTGTCCATCATGTTATGATAGTACATGTGCAGTATCATTTTGGAAATATTTTTGCAGTCACTTTAACTATTCAATTGGAGAAGGCTTCTATTTTGTGGTTCCATTGGAACGCTGCAGCCCTATAACTAGCAAGTGGAGCAGTGGCCTAAAAAGTTTTTCTTTGTGTGTGTGTGTGTGTTTTTTTTTATTTTGGAAGTTGGATTCTGACCTCCCTTGGGTATTGTCATAGCCAAGCTTAACTTCCAGAAATTTAGTTGTTTGTTTGAAGCCCCAGGAGATAAAAGCCCCTCATAAACAGGGGAGAAAAAGTGAGAGGAAAGGAGGAGGGAGGGGACAGGAAGAGAGAGAGAGAGAGAGAGAGAGAGAGAGAGAGAAAGAAAGAGAGAGAGAGAGAGAGATAACAGAAGAGAAGAGTAGACAGCAAGAGAAAAAGCGATAAAGAACACATGACCAAAGTACCAAAATCCATCTCCAAAGTTAGCTAGGGGACAGTTGGATATTGCTTTTTGGTGATGAGCAGCCAGCAGACGTAAACTGTGATGTAAAGCCAGGAAACTCAGTGTGAACGTGTTCCTGCGCCATCGTTACGCCTGTCGTGTTTGTATTCACATCTTGTACATCATAGTCAAATGGGAGTCAAATAACAAAGGCTTTCCAATTATGTGTAGCACATTGTGTGCGAGATGGAATATCACAAAGCCATTGTTCCCCTGCTCCTGCTGACCTTACCTTTGAAATGGTTTCACGGCCGCTCCAATTGCCTGCACCATTTGATTTAGCTAAGGGGATTTGACCACCAGCACAGAGATGAGAGAAGAGGGGGAGAGAGCCCTATAGAACTACAAGGAGAAAGAGGAGAGATTCACACCAGAGGAGAGTAAAACACAGCTAACCTTGCTCTGTCCTTATGCTGATTATACCAGACTGGCATCTGTTTCATAATTTAAATTAGAGGGTTGATTGCTATGCAAGGGTTTTATTGCATTGGTGTCATAATAAACCAGTCTCTCGCTGCCAAAGAATCAATAGATGCTGTGGTCATGCTCTACCTTGTTAGTTCCATCTAATATAAATCTTTAGTGTACTTCAATGTGCGTCAGTTTTTAGTGAGGTACTTCCTACAGCAGGGCTGGGGTCAATTCACTTTCAATTCAATCGCTTCCAAATGGAAATGGAAACTGAAATTCATTTGCTAATGATAGAGCATTTTTTTTACAAGGTTGGATGATAACCAACTTATGGCAAATGTTTTTCAGTATTTCAATTTTGAAGAAATTCACCTCCTGAAGTGACTAAATTGAAAGCACACTGATCCCAGCGCTGTTCTATTCATTTGGCATTTGACTCTATATTGTGGCTACTTTTATTAGCTCTGTTAAGACTGTCTAGCTCTTTCCCTAGCCCATCCGACCCTGTTTGAATATATAGTGATCAATGGTTGTGTGAGTCTTGGGCCTCAGCCTCTTCTCTCTTCACTCCCTGCTTGACTGGAGCCATCTTGTTTAGAGTGATGGCTCACTCACACAGGTTCACGGCTGCTATTGTAAAATCACCCAGCGTTTAATTGAAACAAATGACTATAATAATAGAACATTATCCCTGCAGGCACCCAGCCATGACAGCTTTAATTAGAGGCCCGTTCAAGACTGATCCTTCAAAAGCACGGCGCGCTGCGCAACACGGCGGTAAACACGCCTTTAGGTAGGGAGCCAACCATGGGCCTCGTGGCCCTCAAAGCTACTTCTCATTCACCCTAAGGGCAAAGCGCTAACAGCTCTCTTCCTCAAAGAGCATTCTAGCCTCTATCCCTCCCTCCCTTCCTCGCTCTCTCTCTCTCTTCTCTCTCTCTTCATCCATCTCTTTGGCTTATCAAGCTTATATATACCCGGGAGGGTCATTTACACAAGCTGAGGAGTACTAATAAGAGAGTGGATTTATGAATCATGCACTGCTTAAGTCTCAAAGCAAAGGCAAAATGCTGCTTCTGTGGGTTTGTGTCATCAGAGGGACACTAAGTAAGAAGACGTGATGGGCAGTAGATGCTGGGATGTTCAAGAAAAAAACACAAGTAATAAAGAAAGTGTTTCAAGGATTTGTTAAAGCTCTATTGGATGCATTTGAAAAGTGTCCAAGCTAACTTTATTAAAAATTATTCAATAAGGCAAGCAGACTTTGATACAACAGTAATAAGGTACTATGATCCAGGTATAAAACCTGCCAACTGTATTCAGAAACACACTTTAAACACCTCATCTTATTTATTAGCTCGGCCGTCACTTCATGTTGCCAAAACAAGACACTCTTAGGTCAGTTACTTTTGATCATTCCAATTAAATGCTAGTCAAATGGAAAAAATACTAAACAGTTGCTCTTGCACCTCCTGCGCTGAACTGTGATCAAGTAATTAATCTGGCAGAAAAACAGCAAGTATCTCACAAACGAGCAGCATAAGAGAATAATTACAGTTGGTGTCAGAGTTTCACCACAAACTTTAAAAAGAGAGAAAAAGCAATTTATTCCAGTAAAGTCTTATGTAGCCACACTGTTAAAATGGACTTCACCACTATATCTCTCAAAGCCAGATAGAGACCATGCCAACACATCTGATATTTTCATAAAAATCTGGGCTTGACCTTTCAGCTTTGCCTCACAGATAAACTGTAAAATAAACACACAAAAAAACAGACCAGAACTGAAGTCTCAACAAAGGTAAAATCAGGTTATGCTAAAAGTACAGCAAGCTTTTGCACAAAGAGGCTGGTATTCCTGGTTGTGACGGACTATTGACTTGAAAAGTACCACCCTGAATGCTTTTCAGAGTGTATCTGTGGCAGCAACACAGCAGTGGTTGATTTGCAGATAGTAATGTCGCGATGTCCCCCTCGGCACCATCCTCCATGTTCCTCATTACTGGTAATGTCAGAGCCTCCTTTGCTTTTATTTTCTCTCTCTCTTCATTTCTACTTCTTCTATTTCTTTTCCTCTGGTTCTCTCTCCCATTCCTCATTCTCTGTCATTCTCTGTCTCTCTCTCCCACTCTCTCTTTCTACCTCTCTCGCTCTCCATCAGCTCGGGCGTGTCTCTCAGCTCACCTCACAAAGCATAGCGTCAGAGAATCAGAGCCTTGTCTGACATGACATGTAGGAGACGGTTGTGAGGAGCGGCAGGGACACACACTCTTGACAGTAGAAGGCAAGGCTCCTCTGCTCCCACTAATGAGACCGCTGACTGCCGTGTCAAACACAGTTCACGTGTGTGTGTGTGGGTGTGCCCGCGCTTGCACAATAAAAATGAACGTAGATGCAGAAATAATGAACACAAAGGCAAGAAAGAGCACACAAATGAAAGGAGGGGTGCATAATACGAGCCAGTGTGTGTGCGCGTGTGCACAGACATATATACACACACAGATGCAGACATTAACACACACAAGTGGAGGTCATGCCAACAATTATACTATCCAGAAGGTGATTTGCATATGTGGAAACTCATTTCTTGTTGAAACTTCACACGTTTCTGACAGGAGCCATCTTCACCTTTTTTTCCTAACTGTGAACTACAACAAATGCTACAGACAGCGGATTACCATACAAATGATCTAGTAGCTCTTATTATGATTCACTATAATCACTCAATTCACGGTATCACATATCAGCCTTGTGGTAATGGAGGACTGCCATTTTAAAGCCTTCATCACATCAAACTAAGGATATGATATACTTTGTGTTGAGATTTTGGACTAGCATTCCTGTCTATTCTAAGCTCAAACGAAAGCTGTGACTATTATCTATTTATTTTTGCAAACCTTTTTCCCTACTCAAACATTTTTCCCTACCCTGTGGATGGATGGTACCCATGATGGCTGCCTATGGCCTAAACCTAGGGCTGGTCCTGGATTAACGCAGTACACATGAATATACACTAGTGTTTTAAGCATCTTGGATCAAGCCACTCCGGCGGTAGCGTCGTCTTGAACGTGGCTGGTGGTACAGCAGGGGAGAAGTCCCAGAGTGAGATGACATGGGATGTTCTCCATCGCCACCGGGGCAGAATATTCCTTGTGGTGAAAGCAGAATGAGCTGATGGATGGTTGAGATAGGGCACAGTGCAATATGGACACGATTTCATGGCATGATAAATCGCAGCAGGGGCCCGTGGCTAAGTGTAATATGAAATCCTTTATCTATGTATCTCCTTCATAACACTGGCTATCTGCTGCAGCTGAATCTGCTTTGTTTCTCTGGCTTCTGTTCTTCGCTTGAATGCCAATGTTGATCACATCTACAGTATGGAAGAGGATGATGACAACAACACGTGTGCGATAACACATCTTCTGCTCGGCCGTTTTTGAAACGGCATACGTTGTGATGAATTATCTAAATTGAAAATTGTCACTATAGAGATCCTCTTCTATTACCTGTGATCTTGGTGATAAGATAAGTAGATTTATTGGACAGTGGAGGTTTTGCACAGCACCCGATATCGGAGAGAGTCAGCCTACGTTTGTACCTAACAAAAGTGTAAATTAAAACTCCAATATGAATGAAATGAAATTTGTCTCACAGAACTGGTCCATTTAAAGTTCTGTTCGTGTGTCATTCAACACCACCTCTTAACGGTCTCTGATTAAAAAAAAAAAGAAATTAAGCTGGCACCTTATCCCCTGATTAGCTTAATCCTATAGGTTAATTGACTTTATCAGGGAGAAAAAAAGATGGGCTGCCGTTCCAGCCAGCAATGAAAATCCCCCCCCCCCCAAAAAAAAATAATGAAATTGGAAAATAACTTCTATTTCTTTTAAGATATTTCTTAATATACAACTACAGTTTCATATCACATTGCCAGAGAAATAAGGTACTTTCTCCCAGGAGATGAGAAAAGAATTGAATTTTTCCTTATCGGTCATCTATTTTTCCACAGAATGCTATTACTTGCTGCCTGCCGTTGCTAAGCAACAGGAAATATTAATAGGACCTTTTATTAGCTAGGCTTTACCAGTGGAGTACTAAAATGAGGAAGTGGAAAACATGAATGTGTTACATAAATCTCTGAACCTTTCAGGGTTTGCACAAGTCTCTGTTTGTCCAGTGATTTATGGCTGTGATGGTTCATTTATGGGAGAGGGAGGTGTGAAATGCCAAAATGGAACATTAGCCTAAGGGACAATTTGAAAATAAATAATCACAAAAAAAGTGAAAAGAGAAAGCTGTTTAAAGAACAGCCCTCTCTTTTCCTTCAGATTTCAAGAGGCCATCAAACAAGCAAGTGATTTTTGTTCTGCTGGAGGCATTGATCATTCCAAAGCATCTGTGCCTGAATCATCATTGGAATAACTAATAGAAGTTCCATTCTATCACTGGGCTTGTTGAACTGTGGTGAAAAGGGACAGAAATTCCATCATTTTCCCCAGACACTCTAATCCTTTTAACCAATGACTGAAAATGAAGGTCTTCCGAAGGAGAAATAGGTTTTCTTCATATCGTCAACACATATTGCATCTGAATGAAAAGTATAGTATAATGCAAACCTCAAAGAGCAGAGAGTCTATAAAGGCAGGCGTTATGATGATGGACAATGACAGGCAATGACAGACAAGAATACCAATAAGATATAAATAAGATCTAATTTCACTGTCCATGAAACTATTTTCCCTGAATATGCGTGGGTAATTAAAAGTTTAAACACAACTGATTGCAATGATTCAAAAAAGAAACATGATAACTATGGGGGCGATATCAAATTCATTATCGAGACTTAGAATTAGGAAACCAACACTTTCTTCACAAATGTGTCACCTAGTCTCTAATACACCTTTTGCTGTTCCATGTTTATAAGAAACCTGCAGGTGTACAGTGTGCGATTTAATAAGTTTGCTGAGATCCTCCATCAGAGAGAACACATTAAAACACACCTCTAGTCTCTTATCATTAATTCATCCCAGCTTGTCTGTGACAAGTTCAGTTGACATTGCAGCTCATATTTCATTCACACACGCTTGGAGAGCGAGCACCTGCCAGGAGCACTTAATGCCTGGTAAGGAAAAAAAAAAGAAGCAAAAAACAAAACAGGCATCTACACAGCTTAACATGACAATCAGGTCAGGATTAATACCTGCTAATTAATCTCAACAATTGTCTAAAGATAAAAGGCTAGGGAGGAAATTCTTACATTCAAATGCTGTAACAAAAGAAATTACTAGAATTAGACTATGAATTTGAATATGAATACAGCCGGTAGATCTTCAGGGCCTCGTAACCCTCATTAAAAATGAGCTGACCCTTTTTCAGCTTGTTTCACATTCTGTGTTCTGGAAAATAACAAACATGATGATACTACTACCTGGAAGTTTGATGCATATAGCTATAGCTGCTAATACAGTACATAGCTGCTATGCATAACATCCCCGGGCTGATTATACATTCATCAATCTGTTACATATTCAAAACATCACACTAGACCCACTTTGATGATGGCTAATATAACATGCATCATTGAGGAACATGGATAAAATACTTAATCAAAGATGAATTATTCTGGTTGCAGTTACAGGTCATATGATACTGAGGAGCATTTTAAATATATCATAATTAAAAATGGAACATTCCCTTTCAAACAGATTTAGTTATTGCAGATCTAGTTATCACAGCGCAGGTGTGATGTCCCCATGAATACAGCAATCTAGCCAGAAATGAAATAGTTTTGCTTCAGGCAAATTCACAAGTAAACAAAGACACAATAGACAACAGTAGGGCCACTTTACTCACTAGTGAGCCCAGAAATTCTTCACCAGCGCTAGCAGAGATGTGTATCTTTCTGGGCTTTATTGATAAGATCAGTGCAACCTGAGCAGAGCTATTAAATGTCTAATGTGTTTTGGAACATGTAGAAGATGCTATGACAGTGGGGGCATTAACAGGGAGAGAGAGAGAGAGAGAGAGAGAGAGAGAGAGAGAGAGAGAGAGAGAGAGAGAGAGAGGGAGAGAGAGAGAGAGAGAGAGAGAGAGAGAGAGAGAGGAGAGAGAGGGCCTGTCAAGTGCATCAGAGCATCAGAGAAAAGGGCTCTCTGAAAGATATCAGGTTTGGCCAGGAGGGGCTTCAGACCGCAACACAATAAGCATCAGCAAAAGACCCTTATGAATTGAAAATGGCCTCTCTACGAAATTAGGAGAGTACAGTCAATTATGTGTTTCGGGCTTTGAGAGTCAGCAGAGGAGAAAAAACCTGAAAAGTAGCTGCCTGGTTGGAAGAGAAAGTTAACTTCAGTCAGCCATTCTCTCTCTCCTGTTGATGGCTTAGATTATATTTTAGTCAATGTCCCTCACATTCATTTGAAAGATCCACAGAAATAAAAGCCTGCATTTTGCATGCGAGTGGGAACCTGGTGAGCTTTCACAGGGCAGGAGGCTCTCCACCCACAGCTTGTAATGAGTTTTTAGTTCTCATCAATGTAATATCAACCTATGGATCTCACTCTAAAAAACCTTTTAGCTAAATCCTATAGTTCATAACAGCAACATCTACCACCACAAACTCAGCACGCAATATCTATTCTATCAAACAGCTCCCTGACTATGATCAGCTGCTGCTGTAATGCGACTCCACTGTAAATCTTTTTTGTCATAACTATTTATTTGATGTATCTATTGTTGCACCTGCAATGGACTACTTTCACATGTCCTTATACTTGAATCAAGCAGGCACGGGTTCAAAAACCAGAGGCTCTCAGCCTTTTTGTTGAGACAGAATAAACCTATTTCACTCAACAGAATAATCTCTAAAATATCTAATAATGAAATCCAGGAGATACAGAAAACTGGAGGTATATGCTCATTTTGAATAAGAGTTAGCAATTTCTTCTTGCTTTCCTCCCACCAATGCCCTCTTCCCTCCCCATCTCTCTCTCTCTCACTCTCTCTCTCTGTCTGTCTGTCTCTCTCTTCCTCTTATTTCTCCTCTCTCTCTCTCTCTCTCTATCCTCACCCCCTCCTCTCTCCATCCAACTCTATTGCACTCTTTTCATTGCCCAGCTCACGTATTGAATCTGCCTGATGAAAACAGATCTCACTGCAGCACCACAATAGAATGGCTGATGCAGGAAAGATGAACCCTAATGGATTTTTTTTTCAGTGTGCTCAAGATTGAATATAAGGCCTGACCTCCAGATGTAGTGGATCCATTTCAACAGCACAGATATTGTTTATAGTGAAGACACACCAACATACACACTTGGACACACACATACAGTACAACATTAACACCAACAGCAGCAGCAACACCCGGTTCTATCCACCTATTGCATTCAAACCCTGCATTTATCAACACCCCAAACAGTCTAAAATGAGAAATTAACCCTCGCTATTTATCTATCCATGTCAAGTGATGTATTCATAATGATAGCATCTCTTGTTTGAACTGCAGAGTTTGCTTAATTACTCTGCTCAACAGTGTGTGTCAAGGTGAGGCACCAATTTAATAGACACTCGGTTCTCAGCACAAATGAACCTCTGCTACGGTTTGGTAGTTTAGCTAGACAGACTATTTGATTTGGAAATGTCTGAGTCTGCTTTATATGCTGGGTTTTTGCAGCTAGGTTGAAGCAGCGCCCCTAAAAAAGATCTGCTATATGTCCAAGCAGCCCTTCTCCCAACTAGTTAGAAATATGCAGGATTGGCGAGGTCACTCGCAAAATATAATTTGCTACAGATCACTGATCACCTGGTTAAAAGCAATTTCAAATTCAGTGGTGTGATCTATTGGATTACTCCAGTTCAGCAATGTCATTTCTTTCAGTTGCATTTGGATTACTTTGCCTCCGATTATACAGAATATAAAGTTAAAATTGACAATTATTATTTGTTTTATTATTTATTTCCATTTACAGCATTTGGATTGCAGTGTAAAATGTTCTTTGTGTCTCCAATTTCAAAACCAAAAAGCCTTTAAACCATCAGACCTGGTACTGAGTTATCAGAATAGTAATCACCTTTTTTTTTTTCTTTTCTCGATCATAGGGTCTGCAATGTGACTACCGTGTTTTTTTTTTCAGTAGCTTTAAAATATGCCAGTCACCAGTTTTTGTATTATGTTTTGTATATGTGTTCATCGTGTTCAATCTGCAAATTTAAAATCTAATGCATTTTTATCACCTAA
Source organism: Centroberyx gerrardi (assembly GCF_048128805.1). Classification (NCBI taxonomy): domain Eukaryota; kingdom Metazoa; phylum Chordata; class Actinopteri; order Beryciformes; family Berycidae; genus Centroberyx; species Centroberyx gerrardi. The sequence goes on from NC_136001.1 coordinate 14,039,638, forward strand.
CCTACAGTATTCAACCCATTAAAACCACCAAGTGTGGGCCTCTGTAGCGGTAACAAATATCCTGACCGCCAAGCGAAGGAACGGCCAATCAACCACTGTCTCCCCGGTAAAGGTCATGATCAAAATGTGAAATGAATATGAAGATAAATGACATATGAATCCAATACCTAAGGGAACAGGCCAACGTTATATATTTCAGATCTTTATCAAGCCATATTTTGGCTATACTGTGACTGTTGTTTATCCTTATCTCTTTTGTTTATGATAAACATTATAATATGCTGTTTGATCTTGATATATATCTATATATAATAGATGCTCTTTTCTTTCATTAAAATCCGCCATATACACTGTTGACTAGTCATTTCTGGTGATCACTTAAAAAAAATAAAACAAATACAAAAAATAAGAAAAAACATATCCTGTATTGCTATTATTGACTACATACATTATATCACCAGGAAAGTATCTCTGTACAATAAAGTATAGTAATCTTTTTTCAGTTTATAATATCTCACTAAATATCAATACTATTTGTTCTTTTTAGTGAGGTATGGAAGTGTGACCTTCACCCTCTGGACAGAAAATCCTTCATATATGGTAAATATTGTTAACCACATGCCATTTTTTAATGTATTCTTCCTTCATCCAGGTGAATCTCACTGTATTCAAAGGAGAACCCTGCACTTCAATGCACTAATATCAATAAAGAACATTAACATTTGTCCATATTTCAAAGGGAAGCTTTAAACAAAATATCAAACACAATCTAACATATGCAAATGTTAAAACAATGTTTACAATTCAGTTTCTGTCGTTGAATAGGATAAGATAAAGCCAGAGCTTTGAACTCCAACTCCATCTGCCTCAGTTTCAAAACTAGAAATTATTTGTTCTCCTAGTTTACCCATCCTCTCTCTTTCCATGTGTATTTAAATTGTAAAAAGAGAGTGTTAAATAGAGAGCTATGGCTTGTTGCAGCCTATACATTATGTTTTACACATGAGCTTTACATATATCATCTGTTGTGATAGAAAACCTTCAAACACCATGGAAACCAGCTCTATTTCCTGCATTTCTCATGAATGCAATTATGGTTTGGAGATGCTAATTTGTAGTGGAGTAATTTTGCGTGGAGCTGAAGGAGTAATCAGTGTGTATTCATGTTGGAAGGCTTGACAGATTGACCGATGCAAGCTGTCTAGATAGATATGACTCTGATGGATTTACCCACAATCCTTTTCTCAATGCATCAGAACTGACACGGCAGCCAATGAACTACCATTCAATTCCCCCCCTTCAACCCTTTTTTTCCCCCTTCACTTCTTGATATTACATTTACGCTATAAGGCTGCACACTGTTTCGTATTATGAAGCTGAGAGAGCTCGTGTTGGCATTTCTTAAATACCTCTTTTGGATATTTTGCAATATCCGAGAAGCCTTGAAAATCATTCCAAAAGTAAAATATATCTCATCTGCCATGGTAGGTCTATGGCCTACTCTGCCAACCATTTTGCTGAAGTCCTTTTTCTGGATAATGTTCAAAGCTTGTATCTGTATCTGTGTATGATATCTGCTCAGTGAATGTGTGTGTCCACATGTGTGACTAGGTAGCACCTTTTTGCCCTCAAGTCCTGCAGGATATTCCAGGCTATATGCTACAACAGCACAAACGGACTATTGAAAATGTGCTACAATTCAGGTATAAGCCAGCACAGTTGGTCAAATCAGACCTTAAACCCCCAAAATAAAAGGATTTAGGTCAAGTCAAACCTTGGTGACATCGGAAAAAAATATTTTCTAATGCGTGGCCACAACTGAGTAAAGCATGTGCAAGAGTCACTAAAGTGTGGGCACGATATGTACAAAGCCTGGGCACCATTTAGGTAAATGTGGCTACACATAGCCTATAAAAGTGTGCTGGTTTTAGTAGACCAGATGTTCTCAACACAACAGGCAACAGGAGACATATTATCGAACCCTCTGAAAGAATTTCGTGGTAAGTAAGAGTAGCCTAAATGTCCAAGGTAAAAATAAAAAAAATAATTAATTGTAATCTCTCAATCTCCATTTCTACCATCAGAGAATGGCAGCAATATGAATTGATTGCAATCTCTCAATCTCCATCTCTACCGTCTGAAAATGGCAGCAATGTTACTTGCAAAACAGTTTTTATGTTTTTTCAAACCGTGGCCATGCATTAAAAAATAAATCAATTCCAACATCACCCACTCTCATGCCTCCAAATATGCCTTTTTTTTTTTTAACTGTATAATTAACATCTGAAATTGTCTATAGATAATAGATTAGAAAATGTCAAAACATTTATGGTCATCAGTGAGAATATCAACTCTAGTTTTCCTCAGCTCCTTCAACATGAACTTTTCAGAGACACGAGGAGTCGGTGGGACGCTGGCAGTCCACTCTATGCTACTCACCGAGGGCATTTGGCTGGAGAGGAGGTGGCCGTCCTGTGCCAGCATGTTCGACATCATGAGCGCGGGCAGCTCTGGGTAGGAATACGGGTTGATGAGTCCATTGTGTGGCAGCGAGTGGCAGAGGTAGCCTGTGGAGTCGTGCTCCATCAGGTGAAGAAGAGGAGGCTCGGGGTGGTTGGGTGGAGTGATGGGGGGGATCTCGTAGTCTTCGTCCCCCGCTCCGTTTCCACTGGCAGTGCCACCGCCTCCGCCGCCCCCTCCGCCACCACCAGGCTGACCTGTGTAGCTCTGGGTGGAGGGAGAGAAAGAGAGAGAGAGAAAGGAATGAGGTTCAAGAAAGGAGTGTATATGACCAGAGCAAATTGAAGCTACTACAGGTCATAATGGTTTTGTATGTGACACTATTGCATGTGTTGCATGTGGAGGCAGAGAATGATATGAATGAATGTCTGCCTTATCCAGTTCTATGAGTTTCAAATAGGGAAAAAAAAAAAAAGATGTATCCCTTGCATATTTAAATAATCCCCATATGGCAAACTGTGGCCCAGTGCTTCTCATTTCCATGCTGAGGACTCCCAAATAAACATTTGGCATTTGGCAGAGGGCCGTTCACCTGAGAGCTGCACTAACTAACATTTTGCTAATTAGCGAGTGAAACAATAGCAAAATTAAACTGTTCTCCAAATGTCCTTGGATCCACTGGGGGAGGCTTGGAGGTTCTGGGACCACACTTTGATAACCTCTGTTGTCGTCTATTACAGAGCTGATTCATGATTAGTTTCTGTATAAAATAACAGTCACTTTTTAAAGCGGAAGTAAAGTCAATATAACCTTAAAAATATACTGGAAATGTGTCTGAATCTAGCAACAATATACTCAATTTTAGGAGTGCTATTCCAAAACAATATACCCATTTTGGAAAAACAGCAGCCAAAACAGAATATAGGAGATAGAAAATATAAAACATCCTGTCTGTAAAAGTGGTAATATTTTGTCAACCAAGGATTTCAGTTACCTACTATTCTACAAAAAGCACTGTAAATCGCTTTAATTTTGATCAATTTAGTCAGATCAGTTTATTTTAAGAGTAGGTGTCATTTTTTTTTTCAAATGTTAGACATCTCATTTTGGAACAAAACTCTCCAATTGTTCAGTGATCTGTAAAAAAAAAAAAAAAAAAAAAACCTTTCCTAGACCTACAGCCCCTGTATTTGTGTGCTGTGGCACTAACACAGTAAGTCCAATCAGATCACTATTCATATAAAAAAAGGTCTGTGATTCTTCAGAGTTATACAGAGAGCAAGAAGAAAAGAAAAATAGCAGCGAAATTCAACGGGGAATGAAAAGCAATTTTGTCTGAGACGATCCAACTTGACTCCCATTGTAATGACTGAGTCAAATTAATCATCACAAATAATATTCCGGTGTCAGCCATTCAAGGGTTTTTTAATAGAATTTTTATGATTCATGTCTAGCGGTATACATCAAACAGTCAGTTCTGCAACATTTCAGAAATCAATTCAATATCATCTTTGTGTAGGCTGTCATCCTCAGCAGCAGAGTGGTCATTTATCTCTCAAACAGATACTTTTAGAAAATAAGGGGCACGGGGAGATGGGAGAAAGGAGAAAGGATACAGGGCAGCATTTATTTCATGTTTCTCTCAACCCTGTTTTCAAGTGTAAATACCTTAAGTACATAGTAAAGGACAATGGAATCGCATTCAATGTCCAGAGATCTACAGCTTTTAGCAAAATTACTGAATTATCTAATGTGTTTTAAATTAATAATAATCCGAAGCAGCAGGCACAAAACCAGATGAAAGGAAATTCATTAAACAACCATCACTTAAACACTAAAACGCCCAGCTTAAGTTTGACCACAACCGAGGATGTTAGCAATTTATTATTGTGAAGGAAGAATGAAGACAGAGACTCAGCATTTAAAACATGCTTTCATCTGCCTACATGTTAAACCCAATGAAAAAGAAAAACCTGTAATTGCTTCAGTTTGATTTACTTTGTCTTGACATTGTCTGCAAACCAGTGGATATTAATTTTCTGGACTGTCCTTTGAAGACAGATGTTTTTGTAAACCTTTGGGGATAGTGTTATTGTTTGGTCTAATGGACAAGAAAACGAACATTTCCTGAGATTCAATTTCCCTCATAATTGTTGGAAGGAAACTAAATTGTCTGCTGTAAACATTGGAGGCATTGTGTGAAGTGAGTCCCTCTACGTGTCCTTTGGGAGCCTTTGCATCACCGGCATCTTTCACAATGCTTCACTAATAGTTGGGTCTCGTTTTGCAGAGACGCTCCTCTTAGCCAGCCAGGACCGCAGCATAAACTAAGTACCACCGTGCTTAGTCATCATCTAGCCAGGGCATGTTCATCAACCTTTTGTTTTCTCAGTGTATAAATATATATCCGCACTAAAGAAACATTTTCCTATTCCCATCAATTGCTTTTGATTGTGCAAGGGACGAGGACTGAGGATGTGTCATGTGTTAGATTGCTGTGAAGGCTCATCCAATGCCCTTGATGATAAAATGTAAATACCAAGGACGTTCCCAGTTGGATTGTTGCAAGATAAATTATTCATATACCTCTATTCAGAATGAGATTGCATGTACAGAACCAAATGTACACTCCGGCTAATGTATACTTTTTCCTCCTTTAAAAGTAAAATCCAAACAAAGGCCGCGCATTTGATGGATCGTATAGACCAGCATATGTCCTAGTATGGAATTGGCTCTTTAAACAAAAGCCTCCTCTTCTTTTCCTATATGGCACTCGTCAATGGTTTACTTTCAATACTCAGGGCCACATTTCTACAGGAACCTGCATTAAACAGATTTTATTTTCTTACTGAGACAACCTTTTTTTTTCCCCTGCTTTGATCAATACCACACACTATAGGGAATATTATTTCCAATATACAGTATGTTCAGTCGGCTCAGTAAGTGGAACACAATCTGTAACATTTTAATTAAGAGACACATCTCTAGACTGTAAGTGTTACATTCCAACACACCTTTCATTTGAAGGAAACAGATGAATAGACAGTTGGTCTGGGACTGGGAAAGAAAATAACATTGATTGGGGAGCTTTCCAGCTTGTCTTTTTTTGGCATGGATCTCTCTCTCTCTCTCTCTCTCTCTCTCTCTCTCTCTCTCTCTGTAACACTGCCTGAGTATTCAAGGCCTTCTGGAGATGATATCGACTGTGGCTAATGGCTCATTATCTGTACGTTCTGCTAGTTATTAGATTATTGTTATGATTCCTCTTTAAAGTGAAAGTCTGCATTTAGGACATAACTCAGCTATCATAAGTTGTACATAAATGCTGTAAATTTCAAAATTGGAGTAAATGTTTCCGCTGTCAAACATACGCCAGACGTAGTTGCATGTCTATTAGTATATGTAAAACACTATATGATCCCGGCATAATGGTATTTTATCTGCATGTTTTTTCATTCAAGTTTCTAACTAAGCCATATGCTAAGAGGATTATCAACAACGTTATTATTTTGATAGACGTCTCCCTTGACCCAGATACTGTAATCATTTTGTCATTCAAATCACCTAACTAGACATCAAGTCAGGCAATAAGGGTAGAAATATGTTCAGGCAGTTGCTTGTGTGCCACACAGACGCAATGTTGTAGAGTTTGGAGTCTTCCCAAGTCAGCGTTTGTTTCAGGGAGAGGGCGGGACCGACAGCTAAGAGAGAGACGATGACAGATCTGCCTTACCACTAATGTGCACTTATCTGCCTATTGGAGAGCTTTGTCACAATGTGATTTATGCTTAAAATCCCCCACACACTACCACTTCCATCACCTCCGACACTCTCTTTCCACCACCTTCCCATCTCCACCATGCAGCGCCCAGCACAGACAGACAAAGTCGGGCCCTGTTATCTCTCATTTCCACGCAGTCTGGTTTGCAAAGAAAATGGGGGATTTATCTTTGGGAAGAATTGGAGAGCATCATCCATTTTCATTCACTCTGCCATCCCTCTCCCAAAGGAAGATTATACTGTATATTTATGAATGATCCTGTTTACTAGTGAACAGAGAGGTCCGTTTTAATGTAACATAGTGAAAGCAAATAGTGGTTGTCAGACTACAAAGATCACTTACTTTCAAACGCCTAATCTGAACAGCATAAAAAGCACGTCTGATACTCTTTCTCTCTCTCTGTCTCTGCCTCTCTCTCTCTGTATCCATCCATCTCTCTCAGTCCTAACTCAGGCTTAATTAAAGCCATAGCTGTTCCTCTGCTACAATATCATGTCAGGGATATCAACACGCCACAAAGCCTTCTCTCGCAGAGCACACAGAGAAGGAGGGGGAGAGGGCCGAAGATCCAGTTACAGCCACCCTACACCTCTACTCTCCTCTTCTTCTCTCGGCCGCCCCAGCCTGCCTGCCCCGTCCCTCACAGAACCCCGCAGCTCCGGTCCCTGGACCCTGATCCCCCCAATTCCCCAGGTCCTGGCCCATCTCATCTCCCTCTAAAACAGCCTGGCTGCATTATTTATCTGTCACTATGTTGCTGTTTGGAAATCGTGAAGGGGTGGGGAGTGGGGTGGTGTGGGGGTTGGGGTCGGGGTGGGGGGGGGCGCGGTGGAGATGGGGATGTTAAACCGCTGTGCTCTCGGTTTCTGTCCGGTGAATGAATGGGAAGGGAGGGTGGGAAGAAAAGAGGGTGGGAGGGAGAGAGATTGGGAGGCAGGGAAGAACGCAGCGAGGGAGCGAGGGAGGGAGAAAGCGCCACGCAGCTCCAGACCAAACACACAATGTCAAAGGCGCGCTCCTTCTAGGAAATAAAACCCAGCTACCATCTTCACAACGCTGGCCACTGCTATTTGTGATGAAATGACGCTGCTGCGTGACACTTCCAAAATGCTTTTTATGTATCATTAAAGGAGGGAAAATATGAGGGGACTGACATGGAATGGAGAGAATAAATGAAGCAAGCACCAACTGTCAGAGTCCAAAGACGCAGATGGCCCCATTCACCCCAGACGCTGAGTTGATTACTAACTAACCTCCCATTGACTAAAACCAACCTCTAATTGCATATATTTTTTCCCCCCTCTTCTTTTATGTGTCTCCTTCCGTTCTCTCCCTTGTGTATCCTGTTCCCAGCGCACGTCTCACTCGTCAGTCAAGGTCAGGAGGTCATCCTCATCTGATCACGTGTCAGACCAGATTAGAATCAGAGCTTTTGTGCCATGTCATATTTCATTATGCATTTGACTCATCTCACAGGTCAAGAGGTCAGTGTGATTTGATTGGATGACAGAAATGATATAATTTGTGTTTAACCCTAGGCTGTATGAGCTCTGAGTGGCGTACTAATGCATTTTGCAAAGATGGGGCAGGCCCTCTCCACAAGCGACTAATTTGAAGTGGCACACCGCAGAGTTGAAGGAGAGCCAGAGCTATTGCACAACATGCTGAGGTTACAAGGGAGGCTTTATCAAATAATAAACACAACCTCCCCTTACCTCTGTTTGTCTCCATCTCTCTCGCTCTCTCTTTACTCTGCAAACCAATGCAGGTGCATAGACACGAGCCGGCTGCTGTATCTAATGAGTGATTGACAAGCTATCATCTTTTTTATTTTTCTCTGCCTTTTTTCTATCTCTGTTTGTTTGACTGTACATGTTTCACTCACCCTCTCTCTCTCTCCCTCTCTCTCCCCCTCTCTCTCTCTCCCTCTCTCTAATAACACTTGATTTTGGCTAGAGAGGAGAGGAGGCCCATGGAGAGGTACTGCTGGTGCTGTCATCAACAACAACCAGGTCATTATTGCTGTACACTCAACTGGAACCCAAACAACATTCAAATATCTCCCATGAGTCTTACAGCATAGAATAGAATAGAATAGAATAGAATAGAATAGAATAGAATAGAGAAATGAAGATATGAAATCTGTGGGCAAGTCCAACAGTGGCAACAAAGATCCACTGAATTAGTATTTCTTGAAGGGAAACAATAACAGGTTTTAGCCTAGCTAGCGTTTTAATAAACATGTATTTATTTCTTCTTCTGCTGGGTCGTGATGTGTGCATGGAAAGAGTTCAGGACCTTGCTGTAATAATGATATGCAGATGCCGCACCGTGTCAGTGGAGCAAACTCGGCTGTGATCTCCGCTAATGCGGTTGGAAAACAAACCATGGCAGCATAAGATAGCTCAGGTTTCCCAATAGTCATCTAGAGTGATTGTGATGCCGACTTTGATACTGTTGTGGGTGACTGGGGAGGAGAAGAGCGGCGTGGGGGGATGGAGTAGAAAATGGAGAGGGAGGCTGGGGGAGCAGAAGAGGAGGGGGGAAGGGAAGAGATGAATCCAACATTTCAAATGAGGACCATAATCAAACTTATTGCCTGACAGGGTGAATCTAGAATTACAATGTTACATTGGCAGACATATTATTTCCAGAGTCCCCTCTGTCTCTTCCTATACGGAGCAGCCATGTCTCCTGGAGAGGGAATGCTTTTTAACTTTGCTCATTGGCGCTCCACTGTCTGTTCTGCAAGGCTTAACAACAGCCACTGCTATGGCTGAGTTACGACCACACAGATGTCACCCAGAGACTAGACAGGGCCAAAGAACAGCAGACAGTCAACTGTTTTTTTCTGACTGTTTGGTTATCTATTTTTCTGCACTCATTGTGACAATCATTATTGGCATGTGGACAATGGCGCTACTGTGTTTGAATGACAAAAGTAATTATTGTTATAAGGATAAGTAAATGGACAAAAACAGCGCAATAAAAGGTTGGTGGATCTGTACCGATTGACTCAAACAATGTTGAAAATAACAATAGGAGCGCTGATGGCGCAGTCATCCAAACAAACGTGCATTATTCTGAGAATTGTTAGGATCCTGTCACCCACAAATAACACTGGGAGAGTGGGGGGTAGTGTGCATGTGTGCTTGCCTGTGTGCGTGCTTGCATGCGTGTGTGTGTGTGCGTGTGTGTGTGTGCCCAAATATCTGTTCATCTGTATGATTGTTTGTCCATGCATGTCTGCATGCACTCTTGCATTTCTGCCTGCACTTCTGCCAGGGCTGAGTGTAACAGCTCTTGCATGCCTTTGTGCGTTTTTTTTTTTTTCAACATGGAACAAAAGCTCACAGTCACAGAGGCTGCATGGTCTGTGTGTGTGGTGTCAGTGTGTTCTTAAGTGTCTCCCCACCCTGGTTCAGAGTCAATGAGGCTGTGTATCGGAGGCTGGCACAGCTGGTGAGAGCAGGAGACTAACATCTGGGCTCTCGTACCCTTGGTGCCATTGTTAATGACAGGCTGGCGGGGAGTGGAGGGGAGTGGAGGAGACAGCTCTCCAGTGTCAATGAACCTCCCTATCTCTCACTAGAGCTCTGCACTACAACTCATACTTGATGCACCACAAAAGCGTCCTATACAATACATGCTCTCAATATGTCACAAAAGGCCCCCCATCGTGGCACAATGTCCACCACTGAGATGTCTGACAGTAAAATCCTAACAGGCACAGCGACATGTCACCAAAGAAGACCTGAACAAAATACTATTTACACATAATCTGTACTTTTGATTCAACTTGCTTCGAGAACCAGATGGGTCTGTGTCAGGTAGTTGTTAAACTAAAAGTGCACTGAATTGACTTTCTGGTACTTTCCTGTGATTGTCTAAACTTTCTGCTACTCATTGCATTGTCTTGTTTGGTAAACTCCACTCATCTTGTGCACCTAGCAAGTTAATGCCAACACGATAAATTGTTTGCGAATACTATTTGAACCAGGTTCTGTACCAAAACTCTGGCTGTCAAGAGGGAACACTGCCTAACCAGATTAAAAAGAAAATACCTCATTTCAACTTTCTCTGAAAGGATGAAAAAAGTCAACATGGGTCGATGTCAGCTTAAGGCTTTTTCATATACCTACAAGATACTGCATCAATAATTAACTCTAAGTGTTTTTGCTAATGATTCTTGGTTCAATAGAACATTTTCCTCTCTAATAACCCATGGCTGTTCCTCAACCATGAGGGAAAATCAGTCGGAGGCAAACTTTGTGAGTCAGTTTTATTTTTAAAAGAGATAAAAAATCTCTGTGGTTATACAAAGCTAAACAGAAATTCGCCAATTCATGCCTTTCATAATATTCTGGCATATGATCTAACGCAAGAGTGAGTGTTTGGTCTCACATCATTCTATCCAGTGGGGTGAAAGGCCTACACAAACACATTAAGGTCGCCATTAGTTTCATCTGATCACCTGGGGCAACAGGGAGATGGACAGCTTGGCAAAGCGAGGGCCTTACACAAATATACAGCTGCGCATTTATTTGTGGTGCCATGTCAGTTGAGTATTTCAAACAGAGGGCTTTTAAATGGGGCAAGAGAGACTGAAGGGGAGAGGGGGGGGGCACTTTCCAAATGACTGTAAAAAGGCCATGGGGAGAGAGCTTTCCATGTTTCTGCTGCCGCAACAAATATGCCTGCACATCTTTTCGCTTTGTCTCCGCTCCCTGCTTCGTCAGCGAACGGCTATAGAAATATTTTGGCAGGCCGCTCTTTGTTTTCATTTTCACAAAAGATGGAGTGAGGGAGTGAGAGAGTGAGAGTGAGAGAGAGAGAGGGAGAGGGGGTGGTGGGGGGAAAGGTGAAGGGATGTTGTCAGTGGCAGCAAGCTGACTGGGGATGTGTGTGTGTGTGTGTATGTGTGTGTGGAGGGGGAGGGGGGGTAATTGTGGAGGGGAGACAGAAGAGTGAGAGAGTAGGAGAGAGGGGGAGACAGGGAGGGTGAGCAAGGGAGAGAGGGGAAGATACATGTGAGGTAGGCAGGGAATGAAGACAAGGGGGATAGAGAGGGAGAATTGGTGGGAAGAGGAAGTGTGTGTGTGTGTGTGTGTGGGGGGGGGGATAGTCGAGGGAGAGAGGAGAATCTGGAGGAAGAGGAAGGTGGGAAATGGGGGGACGAGCAGAGGGAAAGAGGGGGAAACGGGGGAAGTGGGGGAGTGGAGGGGAGAGAGAAGGGGGAAGAGAGTGGGAGAACTGGTAGGAAGAGGAAAGAGGGGGCAGGCGGAAGTGTAAGGGAGGAGGTTTTTCAGCCTGCCACTCTGGTCCCCAGCTCCAATCTAAACAGCGGGAGGAAGCTGTAAATCAGGCTAATGCGGCCGAGCTGTAATTCAGACCAGCAGGGCCGGGGCGCTGGTGCGGGGACCCCGAACGGCGGGAGTTTACAAAATGCCGCCGCGAGGCTTTAATCAGTGCAACGATCCGACGATACCGTCTCCCCCAATCAGCAGGCTTCCTGTCAGTCACACACGGCTGAACCTGACCAATCAGACTCTACCGGGGTTCCAGACGGACTGGCTGGGTTTTGGGTTGCCGCCAAACGAGAGAATTACTCATCTAAACTGGAACGGTGGAATGGGCCTTTAATTCAGAGCACAGAGGGACGAGGTGATAGATTTGTCAGGGGTTGGACAGTAAGAGAGTATTGGATCGTGTTCTACAATGGCTCATCAGAAACATGTGGGGGGAAAGAGGAGAGGCGCAGGGGAGCTGTAGGGGAGGACTTAATCATATTTATCAGACTGGAGATGAAGTTTAGTCACTAAACCTGTGTGAAAGACTTCATATCTCTTCAGATCTGTTAAAGGAGATCTTACGTCAGTCAATCTGGTGTTAAAAACATGCAAGGGGAATGAAAAGAGAATAATAAAGGCATGGAAGGCCTCATTTTGAGTTCAGTCTGTCAACGTGTCTCATAAACGTAGGCACAATCACATCTGTTTGCTTCTATATAAAACCACAAATCTAACAACCTATGATCTGACTCTGTCTGTCTCACAGCTCTACTGCTGGCACTCAAACGCCTCACTAATTACAATTACAACACACAAGGGACTGGCATAATCCTTGCCAGCAATAAATTACAAAAAACTGACTGAGATGGGAAAATAGCAGGCTTACTGTTAAAAAAATATCACTTCAACTCCCGACATGTAAAACAGGCAGGCAAACTTTCAAATCACTCATTACTAGAAGCTGCCTTTTCATACCTGCACTCACTCAAAGGGGAAGGAGGGCAATGCATTAACTAACAAGTGAGCAGCAAATGCAAATGTATTCCACTTTATCATCAGGCATTCAAACAGACCCTCCAACTCAGCAATCCATAATATTTTAGCTTTGATGCTCTGGGAACGGCCACAGCCCAGTGGTACTACTGAACTGTATTCTGCTGTAGTAGTAGTGGGACTGGCTAGGCTACACACACTGTGCATGTTAAAACCACATGCAGCGTCTTGGCAGCAAAGACGCTATACACCGGCAGCCAATCAATAAAACCTTGTTACGCTAATTGCAAGATCATAATCTCCGCTCCTACTTCTGCTGAATATCCAAACAGTCACTCCATTAGCCGAATTATTCCCCTGTGCAGTTTCTCCATCTCTCTCCCCCCCCCTCCTCTCTTTCCCCCTCGCGTTCTTTTTCTGTGACATATTTCTCTCAAACAGCAATTCTGCTAAATGAATTCATAAGTCAGGGAGAAAGACATCAAAGCGAAGCATTGTCAAGGTAAAGTGCTGATGAAGTATACTGTTTCTTTCACTTTGGCGCAGAGCTATGAGAAGGCATCTCCGCAGTGCATTATCTTTGATCGCGTCGCTCGGTACTGTTCTGTTCAGTATTACATGAGAGACTCTATTCCAGGTCAAGGTCTACCAAGACCTTGACTACCCTTTTCCTTTGCAGTGAAAAAAGCCTCTCTACTGAGCAGGAGTTCCTGCCATGTCCTTCTGAGACTGCTGTGGAGATTTTGTGTTAGTGTCTCTTGTTTGTCTGCTGAGGGTTTGGATCAATCCTCTGTGAAGACACACGAACAAGCGAGAGCTTCTCGTTGTTGGCTACTCTTTTGTACATTGTTGCCACGACAATGGTCAGTGGCCACGGGGGCAGACAATGAGCTTGTTGATGCCGAGACCAAGGTCTGTGACCTTGTCATCTAATCACTAAGACTCTGTCACTCTGCTGGAGGGAAGAGAGAGAGAGAGAGAGAGAGAGAGAGAGAGAGAGAGAGAGAGAGAGAGAGAGAAGCTGCAAGAAACGCTACAGAGAGAACTAACCAGGGTCAGGCTACGATGCTCATGGGAACATCGATATGACAATGGAACTGACCCCATTTCCTTGTGACTCATCACAACAACATACCCATCTAAGCTACTCAGTGGATACTATGGTTACTAGGCCAGATGAACTCACCGTGTCCATGCTCATGGCCTATACAGTTCTATGTGTAGAGCATAGCACTAATATTGCCAGGATTAGGGGTTTGAGTCCCTCTCAGCCACCAATGCCAAAAATGTATGCACTCATTGTACTGTAAGGCACTGTGGATAAATATAAAAGGAGGAGGGTGAGTGGTGTATTTCTCTTCCATCTTTCACCAGAGGAAATATGACACAAATTGTGGCTATTTGATGCAGAGTGTGTTCTCTTTATTGTCCTTGCTGCAATGCACTTTTTACTGTGAAGAGATAAAGTTTATCAATCACATCAACCATCTTACTAACCGCTTATATAGGTAGGCCAGATTAACCAGAGCGATTACATGGAGAGACGGAACTGAGAGACAGCCAAGTGCTGAGACAAACACTTTCACACAGTTCGGAGGTGGAACCACTGACCCAAATGCATTTCAATGCACTGGAGAGTAAGAGAGAGAGCGAGAGAGAGAGAGCGAGAGAGAGAGAGGCAGAGCTAAACTGAGATAATAAAACAGCAAGCAGACAGAGAAAGGTGAGCTTTAGGCAGTATCATTTGTTTTTGTTAAAGCCCAAGTATATTGAGAATAATATGGGTATATACACCAAGTTTCTTGAAGAGTAAAACTAGTTAATGGAAAATAATCCCTGCAGCCAGCTATCACATCCCTGCATAGCTTTCAGCATGGGTCCATTTTATCTGAACACTTGCAAACAATGTAAATAAAAACAAACCATTTAATGTATTTAACACTTTTCGGTTCGGCCAATCAGATTGGGTGAAAAAATGTCAAATACCCAATCCAGTGAAACGGACATAAACAAAGCCAAAGGTGGAGGATCTTGGCACTGCGGGTGGTGTAGTATCTAAACTCTGGACGCAGCCTAGCGATGGGAAGCGAGATGCATGAGCTCTATTTCTCCCATCTCTACGTTTTGTTGTAGGAGTATGTGCCCACCCCCAAGGCCCTCCCTGATTCTAGCTGTCAGAGGGAAGGAGAGGCTGAACTTGGTGAAGCGGAGAATAGAGCAAGGCACATGTCAAATATGAGGAGATCTTGAGTAAACAAAGTACAACACAGAGCAAAGCAAAGTCCACTCTCAACCCATCACACTCTTTCACGCCACTTCCCTCTCTCTATCTCTCTTTCTCTCCCGTTCCCTTGATCCCTACCTTTTCCTCTCTCTCTCTCTCTCTCTCTCTCTCTCTCTCTCTCTCTCTCTGTCTCTCTGTGCCTCTGTCTATCTTCTATGCTACATTTGCAATGTTTTACCTGTCCTCTAATTCAGCAAAAAACATCATCCACATCAGCATGGCTTGTAATCAGTCAATCAACGCAGCTACAGTGCATGGTAAAACTGCACATGCTGAATCTAAATGGGCAGAGCCGTGATAAAAGCAGGGGTTCTCAATCCTTTTCAGCCAGCCACGCATCTAGAAATTTAGCAGATAAAAACACAACCCTAATTTTGACCTCTGTTTCTGTAAATCACTTTGTGACAATCATGTTTGTTAACAGCACTACATAAATAAACTTGCCTTGTCATGTTGAAGAACCAGCATAAGGAGCCATGTGACCCATTTTGGGCCCTGACCCATAGTTTAACAACCCACCACATAAAAAATAAGCAAAACAGAAAATGAAAATGAAACACAGAACTACTCTAGCCTATGGGTCGGTTCTAATAATTGCAATTGACAGGGACAAATTCCCTGCTCCCCTGTGTATGTCAGACGGGCTTATTCCCAAACTCCACAAATCCCCCTGTCCAAACACAACCATATGGTCTCCCAGTTGTTCGCTACCAGCTGTGCTACAGTGCATTACTCTGGCATGGTTGCCATGTACTGTAGAAGAACATACGCTGACTTCAATTCTTTTCCTTCCATTTTAACTTAATAAATCCTCTGCAACAAGTACAACAATTTTTTTTCTGCTCAGTTTTTACCAAAGTGAAAATTGTGCGCACATAGGATGTTTGTATTATTGAAATATACTGAATTATTTATGGCGGCACGGCAGATCAGTAGTTAGCACTGTCGCCTCACAGCAAAAAGGTCCTCAGTTCAATTCACAGCAAGGAGGTCCTAGGTTCAATTCCGGACCCCGGCTCATTCTGTGCATGTTCTCCCCGAGTTTCTGTGCGTTTCCTCCGGGTGCTCCAGTTTCCTCCCACAGTCTAAAGACATGCAGGTCAGGTGGACTGGAGACTCTAAATTGCCCATAGGTATGAATGTGAGTGTGATTGTCTGTCTATCTGTGTTGGGCTGGCAGCCTGTCCAAGGTGTTTCTCTGGCTTTCGCCCAATGCATGCTGGAATAGGTTCCACCCCCCATGACCATGAATAGGAATACGCAAGTAAAAGACAATGAATTAATGAATTATTTAGAAGAAGAACTATTTATTATAAAAAAAAAATTAAAAAACCCCAAAACAATTAGAACAGGGAGCTACAACAACACACTTCTGCATTCTGACTTCTACAGATTCTACACTCAAGGCAAAGCTTCAGGACTAGCAGAAAAAGTTCCTGTTTATCCCACATTGTGCCCTCCATTATTCATATCATCAGTCCTGTATGAATCTTGTATCCAAAAATTCACCTTTTCAGGAAAGTTGGTTGATGTCCCCCATTGACAGCTCAATATTTTACAATGCATTATGAATCATTTGTGTTGGTCCAAGGGTCATGAAAAACCTAGAAGTCTGTCAATTAGAGCAATATATGAGAAATTCAGTTTTTGCGGTTTGGAAACAATATTGAGCCAGTGGAAAGTTACAGTCCTTTCAGTTGATGTCACAGCATCTCCTCTGTGGTTGTTTTAGTGGCAACCATTTGTTGTCTGTCCTAGTAAGCACGAACTTAAATACAATGAGGGATGCAAATCAGCACCGCAGCAACTCATGCAACAGTCAGTTGGGACAGATAAGAGATAAGAGGAGAGGAAGAGAGAGCAGCAGTTATTCCATCAGGGGAAAATTTAACTCACCTGGTTTGGGGAGAGGAACTCCTGGTTGTTTTCATTCATGTACATGTTGTCACCATCAAACTGTAGTGAGAGAGAGAGAGAGAGAGAGAGAGACAGAGAGAGAGAGAGAAAGAATGAGAAAACACAGTGACAGAGAAGAGAGATTAACACATAACAGAAAAAACAAGTATAATCAGTCAGTCACACAGTCAGTCAGTAGAGATTCAGAAACAGTGTAACGCAGCAGCCTAATGAGTGCGAGTCTGCGGCTTATAGACCTCGATGGCTCTGGTGGATGTCAGTAATTACAGTTCATTAGAGACACATATAATTAGGCCCTGTCAAAGCTGGTGTAACTCACACTCCTCGGCTCTGCTTGCCTACAGCCTGAGCCTGTGTGTGTGTGTATGTGTATGTGTGTGTATGTGTAAGTGTGTGTGCACACGTTAACGACTGTGATTCTACCAGTGTCACCAGGTGACGAAGGGATAGGCACAACAGAGCGATAATCACAATGTTGAGAACACAACTCGCACGCTAACAGCCAGTCAACCAGTCAGCCAATCAGCCGCGCAGTTAATCAGTCAGCCAGCCAACCAGCCACCAAGGCTGGTACCCAGTAAGCCAATCAGCCGTTCGGCCGCCTAAACAATCAGTGACACAGCCAGCCAATCAGCCATCTAATGTTTTACCAACCCAGCCAACCAGCCGCCCAGCTAGTGATCAAGGCCATACGGAGGCCAAGAGGCCATAACAGCCTTTAGCACTTTCACACTCTGCCAGAGAAACCCACTGAGACACTAAGACAGGGCAAGCCTCACATCCAACACTGCCCAGCTCGAGGAAGGGGAGGGCTTGGGTTAGAAGAAGGGTGAGGGATGGAGGTTATGGGGGGAGCGTGAGACAGACGAGGGTGTGCCCCTGAGCTAATGGAGAGGGAGCGGGTGAGGGCCATGTGCAAGTGGGAGGCAGGGTAAGAAAGGGAGGTTGGGAGGGAAAGAGAGAGAGATGGAGGGAGGTGGGGAGGGAGGGAGAGAGAGAGAGAGAGAGAGAGAGAGCAGGAGGGGTTGTGAAGGGCCGTAGCTGCAGCAGCAGTGGCAATAGAGCCTGTGGTTGTTCTGGCTGTAGATGTGATTAACACTGGGGTCACAGCCAGAGGCCGCAGCTTGAAACACACACACACACACACACACACACACTCCCAGAGGCCTTCCCTGCCTCTCTGTCTGACACTATTTGGCACCGGCCGTTTATGAGAAAACAAAACACACCCCAAGACAGCCAGTAGTGGCTGAGATGAATTACCGCTGCTACTGTAAGGTCAAGTAACTGGATGGATATGAGCCTACAGTAACTTCTACTATTACCTGTAGGGGGGTTTCTCAAACTATGGGACGATGGGACCTGGAATGGGTCAAAATCTTGTTTATGGTTGATTAAATTATGAGAGTACCAGCATGCTTTAATGAGCGTGGGTCCCAGGGTGAGACTAAATTTGTGTAATCTTTCATCCAATGCAAACCTTTTTTGCCCGGTCCAATCAAGTAAAAGAGAAGCACTTGAAATATTTTCCCAGGCAGCCACAACTCCGATAGAGTTTGTTTCTAGTCATATTCATATTTGAAACAGAGTACCAAAACAGAGGACCAAACAAACTACACTAAAAAGGCAATAACTTGCAACATTATGCAATTTGAAACCCCAATTCCATCTCCACCTGTTATCATTCAGCCTCAAATGGAACGGTTACTTCCAGTGCAATGATTTCTGTGTGATAGTGCTATTAGTTTGGTGGAGGAACAATCATTGCATTCTGCAACAAAAATGAAATCAATTTCTTTATTGCGCCTGGAAAATGATTTTACATGCTGTTCTAATCACATCATGCTAGATGTGATGGTATCTTGCAATAGGTTATTTGCATTTTCACACCTGCACACTAAATCTCAATGAGCAAAACAGAAAGTAGAACACAATTATATGTCTAAGAGCAAACTGGAATCTGGTAGTGCATCTACCGCACAATGGGATGTGTCACTAAGGGTATATAGACGTTAGAATAACAAACAATATCTAAATCGAGTGGGAAGGTAATAATTAGCTCTTGCCTCTTTGTGGGTAGAAACTAGTCAGGCTAAATCCATGCTACAGAACAGAGTACAGCACACACAAGAGGGGACCTTAGCTAACAAATCAGCGTCTGACTTTAAGGAATGGTAATTTTACTACCCGCTAGCCCATGGTTTGCACTTTTCCAGCGCCAATTTGTGCCCACCAGTCTGACTTGAATGGAGGAATATGCTCAGAGTACAGAAATGGCAATCAAATGGCTTGCGCCCCAAATCCTTCTGTTCCATTACTGATTATATACCGTTATTTAACCAGGCAAACTGACTCGGGGGGAGTCAGCTAACAGGGAGTAACCCTAACCCTGGAAAAGTTGGATGATAGTTTCACAATTAGCTGGTCTTGGTCTTTGGTCTTGTGCAATCACAGTCACATTGTCAGCACCCTGTAAAAAACATGATCTTTTCGAGAAGACAGCTTTTCAGTTACTCAAGCATCCACCCTTCTTAAGTGTCAAAACACTGAATCCGTACCAGCTCCAGAGGTGTTGTTCTGTAGTTGAACCTCGACATTTTGTTGAGATTATAGAGATTCATGATCAGTACTGAATTTTTACTCATAGAACTGGATTTACACCAGGCAAATGAACTAAGAATGCATTCTTCTTTACAGCGATGGCCCGGGGAAGTCGTTCTGTCTGCCTGGTTGGTGCCGTTGCCTGGAGGAGTCCGATGAAATTTTGTGCATATAAAATTTTGGTCTTGTGTAATCCCAGTCATATTATGTAGATTTTCTACCAGAAGTCATAATGTGCTCAGTGTGAACATATGAGAGGTTGACATATGAGAAAAGGAAGGTTTGTAAGGGAAGGGCGAGTTTGTCGTCTCTCCCTCTGTTTGCTTTTCTGAGGCTTTGAGGTCATTAATCATAGCGGTCAAATCTACAGCAAAACAATTGAGCAAAGGAAAACACAGACAGAGAGAGAGAGAGAGAGGGTAAGGGGGGAGGGAGGAGAGGGTGAAGGTGAGAGAGAGGTGGAGAGCTACAGTAAAGTGAGAGGGAGGAGAAGGGAGAGATGTCGAGTGAGGGAATGAAGGCGAGATGGGAGGGATGTGAGAGACAGCGAGAATGGAGAAAGAAAAGGGACAAGTGAGGCAGAGCAACATGAAGCTGGTGTGGGGAGAGCTTGTACAACTGATACACACTTGACATCGAACTCCTGTTTGCAGAGCAGAAATGCAAATATATGAGAGAGCGAGAGAGAGAGAGAAGGAGAGAGAGTGAGAGATAATGGGAGAGAGAAAAAAAAGTGGGAGAGAGAGAGAGATGCTATAAATAGCATTGTGTTTGCGTAAAGCCAAGCCAATGTCAGTTTGATGCAGGAAGTGCACCACAGGCATGGAGGTTATAGAACAACTGTTGACTGGAACACAACGTATCAGAACTGCGGCTTCCAAAGCCCTCGACCAGCCACTCACATCTACAGTGGGACCTCAAAATTACCTATCCCACTCATTCCAAAATGACTTAATAGCCACCATGCTGTACTGTACAGCATGTGGACCCACCTGTACATGGGTGACTGCAACTGTGCCTGCATGCTGTTCCAAGCCCCGAAAACTAGGACTTTAGATACAAGATCGGTCTTTTCAAATATTTGTAAAGTGGAAAAAAAAAACTATCTTGTTGATGGTAATGGGAATAACTGTCAGTTTCCAGTATATTCTAGTTATGGTGATATAATCTCCATTTTTTTTTGCTCTCACCTGTCCATTGAGTTGACAATGGATAACTGAATCTTTAGAAATCAGCAGTTTCAGATCAATTTTGTACCCAATCCAAATTCTTGATGAAGTGGTTACTCTGCATTGCTATGCTACAACACTGGCAGCCTGACTTGATCTACACGAAAAGCTTTTCTCATAAGGTGGCTGTGAGCCCTGTGTTTTACTGTATGTATTGAATACCAAATCGTACAACCCGTATCTGCGTCTGGGGATGTTTTAGATTTAAAAGAAAGACGGGGCAGGAGACAGAGAAAGGGGGAAGAGAACTTAACCCTCCCTCTAGTCTCTTTCATGGTTACAGCGCGCACCTCCCTAGTTTTTCACCCCAGCGTAACTAATCGCATGTCAGTCAATGTGCAGATGGAAAGAGGCAGCAGTCAAAATACCTGTGTCAGGACTGTGGTCATTAGAGCATTCACTGACTCGCTGGCAGGCACTCACACAGACAAACACACACGTAAATACACACAGACACATACACATACATACAGACATAACCATGGCACAAAGAGTATGGGGGATGGTGTGCTGGAAAGCAGATATGGATTGCCTGTGCGGTTGTGTTTGTGAATGTGTCTTGGGTGTGTGTGTGCACGTGCATATGCATGTGTGTATGTGTGTGTGTGCATGGGTCTGCAGCTGTATGTGTACTTTACCCATATTTATTCCTTATGTGTGCAAATGCTTGTGTTGTGCATATGTATATACAGGTTGAGCACGCATGCATCATTCACTTAGTGTACAGTTAATGTGTGCACATTGTATGCGTGCCCATGTGTGTTTGTGCAATATATCCTGTCCAATAACACACACGTTGATCCCATTGAGATAAAGATAACAAAGTTAGACCTTCCATAATATTTCTTTTCCCATAACAGACCTGCTCGGCCACGCCCAGTCGTATAACTCCATGCAGATGAAATATGGTCTTCATTACCTTTAAACCTCGACACACAGCAACCAGTGAGGAGAAACAGAATTGCTCTTCTTTCTCGACTGAAAGAGCAAGAAATGAATTGGAGCAGCTGAGATTTTTACATTACCATGACAAATACAGCGAAATGGGGAGGAGAGGGGAGAGGGAGAGAGAGAGAGAGGGAGAGGGAGAGATAGAGGGGAGACACATGAAGACAGACAGAAAAGGGCAGATCAGACAGAAAGACCAAATTGTGCGAAAAAAAACATCAACTCCATTTGTGCTAGACTGTAAGCCGTGAGCCAAGCGGAGAAATAAAATAAAGCATTTAGCTGGGGACCATGTTAAACCATGCAAGTGAATGACTCCCCAGAGAAGAGCGTTCCCTCTCTCTCTTATGATGGACTTAATTGCCTCTATCAGCGTTAAGATATAACATTCATCTAAGGTTTAATGCTCAGCTTTATGGTCTTGTCCATCACACTGAGGGGTTTCAAGAGGCAGGTCACTCCTCAAACGACACCTTAAAATAATGAGACAGATTACAAAGCAACGAGGGAAGGAAAAAGAGCAGCCCTCATTTATGTTCGGAAAATGAGAGCATTTTATAAGAACTCTGGATGAGTAGCTCTGGTATGTGAGCGAGCGGGCGAAGCTGAATGGTTTTGATGGTATGCTGGATGGATTACTCTTTCGGTTTGTGGGTCTTTCAAAATGCATGGTTCGTCAGGCTAAACGCGCACACATCTCCCCCACCTCTGACCCCCGTAGCTCTGGGTAGGTGTAGGGTTTCAGATGGCCACACAATCGTACCATTGTGCTCCTGTTAACACAATGAAAACAAAGCTAACACATCGCTGACATTCAACTCCCTCGCTCTGCCTAACCTTGACTCGCAACGCAACTCAGGTGGAACACAGAAATGGATAATCAAGTGATATATCCTACAGAAATCTGAAAAGACCTCAAATCAGAGTTACCAAAACACACAGTTGGTAATGGAATAATGCTTAAATAATACTAAATACATTGGGGATTTGTCTCAGCACCGAACATCCAAAGATGTTTAGCACACAAGCAAAGTCTAACATACTTCTGGGGGGATGGGGCATAGACATATCATGTATTTAATTTCTTTAAGATGTGGTTCCTTTATCTGATCTCCGAAAGCAGGCTGGTTCTCATCATATGAGGGCTTGGGAACCATGTCTGTGTGTTCCATTAAATCTATTAAATCCACTTGCATTATATCATAGTGCCTACCGCACAATAGAAGCCTTTCAAGGGCAGTCCCCAAGGAAGCCAACAAAGGGCCCTCTCTTTCAGGGAGTAGTCAAGTAATTCAGAAATAGCCAAACGGTATTTTGTGTGTGGATCTTCTTCTCTACCAGACCCACAAGCACAATTTCCTCAACTCAAGGAAATGATTGTCAGAAAAAAAGAAGAAAGCAGAAAAAGAGAGCAGCAAGGATACCTGCTCTTTTCTAACAAGTGCCTTTTTAAAAAGACACATGGCCTGGTGGAGGAAAGTGTTCCTCTCTAAAATAGTGTGAGTCTTTGGGACAGAAAAAGCACAGACCTAGAAGCAAATACCAGGCAGTGAAATTTTGTATGGAAACAGCAGTTTACCTGCTCACCACCACCGATACTATATTTGTGCAAGCAGCCCACTGCACAGAATATAACACTCACATCACACACTGAATGATCTCTGGATTATCTTAAACATCAAATACTGTACATTCAATTTTCATTAAACTGTACATATTACTATTCTACATATGCAGAAATCTTGACAATTCTCAAGCCAATCGTAATCATGACCTCTCCCATTTAAACCATTACAAATAACTCCAAATGCTCCAAATAAATGGAAAAAACATCACAATGTATTGTCCCCTGCTTCATGCCGTAGGATTAAAGCGCAATTGCAACCTTGTCAGAACTGCTTTCCCAAGGCACCAACCTACTGTACACAAGTACAGTCATTTTCAAGCAAAAAACACAGTACAGCACCACCCAAAAAAAAAAATCTTCTTTCCTAGAGAAAGCTGTATCTGGGGCCGTGCCATGTATTTAAATGTAAATGTACCCTACAGCGCTATCTACTTCTGTCAATAGGGCTCAAAATAATTCAGTGTTCATTCATTCACTGCCATGCTGACTCCACATCCAGCCAGCCATCCAGCCTCTGCCACCAGCATTCAGGCAGAATTTTCTATTACCAATCTAATTGCACATTCCACCCTGACAAGAGCTCATTAAACCTTAATTATACACATGTTGTTTTCTACAAACATCTCCATTTGGGTCTCTCTGCCTCGTAATTGTTCAGCAGGGACAACCAGTTGAGATTTCACAGATTGAGAGTGAATAAGGGAGAGCGAGAGAGAGAAAGAGAGAGAGAAAGGCAGAGAGAGAGAGGGAGAGGGAGAGGGAGAGGGAAACAGGATAGAGAGAACCAGAGAGAAAAAGAGAGGGAGAGAAGGAGAGAGAGAGAGAGAGAGAGAGAGAGAGAGAGCAGTGTCTGGAAGTAGGTCATGCCTCTCCATAAACAAGGCATGGTTTCTAAAATAATATACCCATCCAGTGGAAGTAATGCCAAACAAGTGAGCGAATGTGGAGCTCATGTAATATTTACAGAGCACTAATACATAGATGGCAGGTCTTTTTCTCAGCCCCCCCATCCCCGCCCCCCCCCCTCGTCCCCCCTCCAAAGCCAGAGGTTTCTTTTTTCTTTCTTTTTTTTTCTCTTCTGCCTTTTTTTTCCTCTTGCCATTTGAATTTCAGAGAAAGCCGACTACATTGATATATCTGGCAGAGGGGGAGGTGTTAAGATGTTGAGTTTCTCTCACTTTCTTTCTCCCTCTTTTTCTTCTGCCTCTCCTATCTCTCCGTTGCTGTCTCTCTCTCTCTCTCTCTCTCTCCCCCCTCTCTCTCTCTTCATCTCTGTGTCTTTCTCTCCATTCCTTCTCACTCTCCCAATCTCTCTCACCGTCTCTCTCTCTCTCTCTCTCTCTCTCTCTCTCTCTCTCTCCATCGTTCTCTCTGCGCTGGCTTTGGCTGTGATGTTTTTTCACACATTTGTTACATTTTAGCAAGGGAAAGTGGGCCTTAATCCAGAGTCTTTGAGGCATGAGCGATGATATTACTGTGGAGAATCAGCCTTTTAAAGACTTCTTTAAACTCCAGCTGGTGCTGTAAGGTCACCAAGCACTTGTTCGACGTCGGGCCCAGCATGACGCTTCTGGGCTCGGGACTAACTGGCTGTGTCGACTCCAGACTGGGCTTTCTAGGCTAGACTGTGCCTGGTAATGCCACTGTAAGAGGCGAGAAAAAAAATTGCAAAGGAATACTTCTTTAGCATGTTACAGCCAACATCACAACATCACAATGCAGCTGCAGAGTCCTGTGAGAAAAATACTGTCTACTGTTTATTATATGTTTGATACGCAGTAGTTTTGCAATAGACTACCTGACTTGGCAACTGTAAGGGGATGATGGGTATAATGTACTTAGAAATGGGCAGTACATAGAGAATGGCTTGGAGCGCCAGTTCAGCTCCTTGAGAGTCAAGCGGACAGTATTGTTAACTCACAAACACATTGTTTGCATCAGAAACAATCAGAGACTCCAAAAAGGTGATTTTGGATGATTTTACCATGAACTCCTGTGCATTTTTGCATTCTACACTGCACTATCAATGACTTGAGTTGGATCAGTTTTAGTTTGATGAGACATATTCTGCATGTGGGAAACAATATCACCTGTTAATTACAGATTTAAAAATTGAAATTCAAAATTGGAGATTTGAGGTTTTCACAGGACAATAGCATACTAATTGCATATATTATAAGTGTTATTATGTTTCTATATAACTGTATTTCTGTAGCCTATGCCTGGTATCATTACTGTAGGCATATATGTTCTGGCTCTTTTCTGTACATGACACCTTCAAATTATCCTTTTGAGAATTTGTGGTGGCATAAGATAAGACTGTCTAATACAGACCTTCAACTGTCACTGCCACTTAGCACCCACAAAGCCCCAAGTGTCCATGCCGAGCCCCTAAGTCATCTCCAGGGACCCTTCAGCCTCACTGTTGACATGTACAGCATGCATCACTGATATCCACCAAACCTGCCATCAGATCACTACTGTTATGGAATCATATCACAATTATTTTCACAATGCATAACTAGTTTGTTTACTGGTTGCTTTTTTTCTTTTTTACAGAAGGCATTTGTTTTGTGTATCTGCTTTGCTTGTTTATTCAGTTGGTTAGTTAACATATTCCATTCTTAGCACAATTACTGTGGAACATCACTCAGTTCTCCCCGACATCAAAGATGCTCACTGTACGGTGTGATATGAGCCATGTCGAGATAAACAAACATGACATATTAAACAGGAGAATGACTCACTCTTATTATCCCACCAAAATAAATCTGGAAAACACTAATTATAACGACCTGTGCCTGATCCTGATTCACCCCGGCTCTGTGGTTGCGTGTGCGTTTCTATGTATGTATGTATGTGTGTGTGTGTGTGTGTGATTGTGTGTGTGTGTCTGTCACATTCTTCTCCTGCTGCTGCCTTAATAGGCAGTCTCTTAGATATTCGCTACAGAATAGCGCTCATGCAATATTAATATCACACCAAAATATGGAAGCCGGAGCCCCCACTCCATCTCTCACTCCCTACATAATTGACTATGCAAGGCTCCAAATCAGCTTGGAAAAAGAGAGAAAGACAGAGAGAGAGAGAGAGAGAGAGAGAGAGAGAGAGAGAGAGAGAGAGTGTGAGAGAGAGAGAGAGAGAGAGATGGAGAAACTAGGAGATAGAGAGAGATAGAGAGAGACAGAGAGTTGGGGGGTGGGAGAGAGAAAGAATCCTGAAACGATCCTGTCATCTCTGCGCTATAGGAGATTCTGAACCTTTACCCTATGTATCACTGTCAAGACCGGAGGAGCTAAAAAAAAACAACAATAACAACAACTACAACAACAGCGAGACCAGCTTGACTCCCTGCAAAGAATACACTGATGCTCACCCAACCTGAGCTAAAACAACCCTCCATGTTTTACTGTGAAGCCGTGTGCGTGCTGCGCACCGCCTTAAACACTTCAGACCAGGCATGTAGGCAGGCAGGCAGGCAGGCAGGCAGGCAGGGGGACACAGATATACATGTGGACATATGAGTGAGTTTGCATGCATAAAACACACACACATAGAGATATATACTTATTTCTCCAAACTCCAAAATGTATGTCATTTTGAAAAACTCCCCCCTGAAAAAAAACTCAGCCACTCTAGCCACCATTTATATAACATCCCATGAAAACCTGAAAGAGGAGAAACAGATTACCTAACTACTAATACTTTCTATTCTGCTTTGTGTGTGATCGAATAATTGCAATTTTCTATTGTTCAATTATTTTTATTGTTATTATTGCTAGTTTTATTGATTGTCAGGGTTTTGCTTTGGCAACAGATACTGAAGTATTTAATGCCAGTAAAGCTCATTTGAATTTGAATTTGAATTATATATGCTCACACAGACACACACATAAAGAGAGACACACACACACACACATGTATGCATTTTGGACATCATACAATGTGTTCTTGTGAGTTTGGGTGAGATTCATTCACATTCACAATTTCAAGAAGAATTCACATTGGTCCAAGACAACAGCAATAACATTATGTGAATTCTATTTTTTAGGATTTTCCCTTTAATGCCTCTAATACTACAAAAGCCTCTCTTTCGCCGTACGTGCAGGGATAGCGAGATCACTGCAGAACACCGGGGGTCATGCCCTCTGCACTGAGCGCTTTAAAAAAAAAAAAAAAAAACTGTAGGCATTTAGAGCCATAATAGACTTTGAAAGAAAGAGAGGAAAGGTTGCGGGGGCAGAGCTGGTAGTTGCGGGGTGGGGGTGGGCAATGCACCTTGACAGGAAACATAGAGGTGAAGAGCAGGAGTTGGCTGAGGTTAGTTTGACAGAGAAAAAAGAGGGGAGGGGAAAGGGGTGGGGGGTTGGGGGGGGGGGGGCAGCGGAAGTGCCAAGCCCACTTTTAACTGAACCAAGGGTGGTGAGAGGTGGTTGGAGGGAGGGAGAGGGGGGGGGGGGGGCAGGAGATAGAGATCAGGGGAAAATAAAAGGGGTGCGCAGGGAAGGAAGAGGGGAGGAAGGGGAGGATGGGTGAGGGAGGGAGGGGGAGGAGGGAGGGGGGGGGGGGGGGGGGGGGGGGGGGCGCAACCTAGTGCACCTTGACACTTGCTCTCACCGCAGCACCTGATAAGTGCAATGGAAAAACGTCTGGTTTCCTCCTGCATGTTAAGTGGTTTTTCTTCTCCTCCACCATGCAGCCTGTAGCTTACAGTCTGCTACTGTAGTGGAGCTACACCCAGGTAATAACAGACAAAAGGAAATGACAGAAAACCAAAGAGGGGGGAAAAAAATAGCACATATTGTCTCCTTTTTGTTTCGCTCTGTCTGTTTTTTTTTTTCTTTTCTTTTGATGAAATCTAATCAGCACAAGAGATGGAATCGTATTATTGTTGCTGAACACAACGACAAGGCGGTTTTGAAATTTTCCCTCCTTTACACTAATGTTTATTCCTCATTTTCAACATGCCCCTCTTCATTTTATAAACAACTTCTGCGTGGAGATTTAGATGCGGAGTTTAATTTGCGCAACAGAGGATCAGATGAAAGTGGAAATATATCTTTACTACCTCACACATGTCCTGACAAGGAACTCATTCCCATGATTTGTAAGTGGTTCTCGCCACAGAACAGCATTTACAATATTCACTTTAGATAACGTATGATTCCAGGCCCTGGGAGGGGATGGGTTTCTTAGAAATGCTTTGTTAGCACTCTCCCCCTTGATAAATGATTTAGGACATGTGGCCTGAGACATCAATACAATCTCTGTTGTAATTAAAAAAGGTGCCCACCAACAATATTACAGAGCTTTCTCTTTCCCTCTCTCTCTCTCTCTCTCTCTCTGTCTCTCTCTCTCTCTCTCACTCACTCACTCACTCACTCACCCACTCTTTCTCTCGTTGAGCCCTGGAGCAGTGAAGAGATAATTCAAAAAGCACTTGCATGGAGTGAAACATGAAAAAGGGAGACATATGAAATTAAATTCTCTCTTTTCGCTCTATTGTTCTTTCATTTTCTGTCCTTCGTTACATAAACGCATAAAAGCAAGGCAAGCTAGATTCTAATTATGATTTTCACAATACTGAAAGATTTCTTTTTCTTTTTCAAAAAAGAAATAAAGGTTTCACAAACAAAGTAGACTTACTGTTCCAGCACTTTGTCAAAGTCAAAGTACTGCAACTGCTGCATCACTGAACTTCAAAATTAAACTTATTTTTTTTCTTTTCCCACGCATCCTCATCCTCAAACTTTCTGGTTTCATACAATTACATTGATTTGAAAATGAGAATTTGGTGTAACAATACAGTTGCTTTACAATAAAGGAAGCAGAAAAAAACAAGGCAGTCGCAAGACTATTTTGTATACGTAATATATGCATCAACAACAGCCTTTTCTGCTTTTTACCTAAAACGAGTCTAGAGCAGATGCAGCATATCCAGAAAATCATATTTTTCTAATAATGAAGCAAGCAGAATCCCAGAACCCAATTCTGCGTGCTTCATTATTTAAGTTCCAAAGTGAAACACAAAGCCAGCACACACAACGAATATTGGAGCAACCGTTGGGATGGGGTCAAGGCAACAACACGCTCACTGCCCACCAGGCTTCTTCTACTGAGCATTCAAACACCTCGGGGTGGGATTCATATTCCTGAATCCCTCATTGTGTCAACAGTCAGCTGACCTACTCATCATGAAAGACTACTGATTATTACAGTCCACACGAAAAAAAGACGGTGGATACAGCACAGCGCAGTCAACACTAACAACTGCAGCGCTGGAAATATGATTCCCAGTAGGTTTTGAGCTCTTTGTAGCTGTGATTATGTGGGGCCTGTCTCATATGTCTCTTACAGTAGGCATTTCTCTGTTAGAGTCAGGTGTGGGGGAATGGAAAGCACCTTGGAGACGTACAGTACAGCACACTGTCGGAGGAAAATCTTGCCAGCTTTTCAGTAAAGAAAACAGGCTTATTTTTTGACACGTATGAACCTTTTTTTTTATGATACAAAAGATTGAGCTCAAGTAAACTAAAAATGAATGGATGAATGAATGAATGAACACACTTGAAAACGAACAAACAAATGAACACATAGGAGGCGGTTGGTTGGTTGGTCTGTCAGCTGCAGCGAGAAGCTGCAGGGCGAATACCACACAAGCCACCAAGTCAGATGGCTGCTTTATTGGGAGCCTTGTGGTAGCCGGTGATGCCTTGGGGATGGGGAAGTAACCAGCTCCATGGGGTTCGGGGTAAAGGGTGAGCGTGGGAACAGCCCATAGTGGAGAGGTAGTGGTAGTGGGGGAAGGGGGGGTCAAAGTAGTCGGCGGGTGAAGCCAAGGTTAAGGCTAAGATGTGAGAAGAGGGAAAGACATGAGACCTACCTATCTTTGCCTATAGGAGAGGCAAAGTTTGAGAGTAAGAAAAGGGCTAACCAGTGAAACTGATGAGCTACACAGCGCTAAGTAGAAACATAGTCAGTCTTTTTTAAAGTTTTTACATGCTTGTTGCACTGCTGCTGAACTGTCACCCCAGTTGGAAAGTGGAAAATATTGCTGTACTGATAGGGGAGGGACTTCTGCAATGGCTACCACTGTACGGGTAAGGGGTTAATGTCATATGGGGGCAGGTACCGATGAGACTGAGGGGTGAGGGAGTAGGGGTGAGAGGGGGAGAGAGAAGGGCGGGAGAGAGGAGTCTCACCCCAGTAGAGGGCAGTCTCTTGCCGTCGGGGCTTGGGCGCATGGGCAGGGAACTGTAGAGCCTCACACCTCGATCTGCAGCAGCGTATCTGCTCTGGAAGGAGAGAGAGAGAGAGAGAGAGAGAGAGAGAGAGAGAGGGAGAAATTTTAAGTACATATTCTTCCTCATAAACACATTCCACAACTCGGTGCAGACTCTTCTAACCAAAAACCTTGACGGAATGAACACTGGCACTGGCAGCACTATGGACATAATACAAAAAAAAAAAAAAAAAAGATTCATATTTGAATTTACTTTGGAACAGCTTAAATTCATTCAAATACCTCTAACTCCGGAAGGGAATTTTAATTATGCATCATACAGCTCCTGTACATTGTTCTGTTCATGGTCCTCATTCTGTTTACCAGTGTTAGTTCCATAAATTGCTTCAGCAAGTCAGAAAGCCCACCCATCGCCTGCCGTGTTGAATCTCATCACATCACGGTGATGTAACATACATAATAACTGAATAATAACTGGCTCAGTAGCGGCGCTAGTGGAACTAAGCTATTGAGATCAGCAGCCTGCATGTGCTGCGCTCCACTATAGTCTTCCGACTCCATTTTGCTATACATCGGTCGGCTGCTAATCGCAGTTTAGTGACTAATGTAAATGATAACTAGGTGTGTCCCAGTGTGCAAATGTAAGGTTTAAAGCTTGCCTACTCTACTTCCCGGAGTGGGTTTGAGCTGTGTAACACAACCTGTAGGAGTGGTGCCACAGCCCTCACCACTTGGGAAGCTAATGATTCACAACAAGTGATCTCTGCCAGGGGAAGAACGTTCAGCTCAGTGGGGTTTACACCATGGCCCACAACCACAGCAGGGGTACATCCCAGGATGCACTTCACATCTCTCTCTCTCTCTCTCTCTCTCTGTCTCTCTCTCTCTCTCATCACTCTGAAGTATACACATCTCACTACACCTCTGTGATTTCACTTCTTTCTTCAACGACAGCTGGTCAATAGTTTGCAACCTGCTTCTGTCATCTGATTTGTGCAACAGCATATACCGTTGAGTAAATACTGTCTATGCACTAATTGATTAAATGGGATGCAACTTTCTCTTTTTGGTGTTTATTTATAAATGAAGTGCGAGTGAATAATGTAAGAGACGAAGAGAGCCTTTCTTAGCTATTCCGTCTGCTACATTAAGATAAATGCTGCAACTGGTGCTGTGGAAACTGGTTTGGTGTGAATAAGGGGATAATAGATTAATTTGTAGTGGGAAATGAGTATGTAGTGCAGTGCTGTACCTATGTAAAGCAGGTAATGGCTTTGACACGCATGATACATAGAGGGTCCTAATGAGGCTCTGATATAGATTATTGAGGCAGAGGAAAAACACAGTGCAGCAATCCAGAACAAATATCACATTATCTCTCTCTCTCTCTTTCTCGTTCTCACTTTGATTCTTTCTCGTTTTACTCACTCCCTTTCTTCCTCTCACCCTTTCATGCTATCACCTCCAAATACACACACACACACACACACACACACAAAGCACACATGCAGTACATGCAAGAGCACACGCAAACATAAAAGCACACACACATGGGTACACAGAAACACATGCACAGACGCAAACACACACATTCAAGGGCAGGGCTTCAGATTGCTATGCAGTGAGATATATTTAACTATATTTAACAACTGAGCGAGAAAACGTCCGTGAACCAACCAAAACTGGCCGTGCCGTTCATTTCTTGTCAGTCACATGGTGCTGGCAGATACACATCCACTACACACAGAGCATAACAGGCCTCAGTTTTTATAGGGGAACTACTATAAACGCACCTTTACAGATTGCGTTTATGGCCCCAAATGCATAGTGATTACCAAGCAGTGAAACTCAGCACAAGCAATGATGTTAAACCACAATGTATGCAAAAGCTTACATAACACACCATGCAAACATATTATACAAGATATTGCAGACTCAAAGAGCATGATTTATAACCTAAGCAGTGTTATATGCAGAGCAATGTATTAACATGCATAAGAGTATGCTGATCTAATGATGTAGGCCTATTGCAGACGGTATAGAGTGTAGGTTATCCCCTGAGGCAGAGTGAGAGGACTTGCTGTGTAAGGTTTTGGCTTCCCATGCTCATTATGAAATGTGAAAACGGATGAGTGGACAGCAGTGGCCATCTTGTCGATATGGTTCACCTAGTGATGACACAGCACTATTGAGGGGAACTCTCATATACAGCTCTCCTCCGCTCGGCTCTGTCCCCACAGCCTAAAGGCCAACAAAGCAGCCTGACCCTTCTGGGTCAGACAATATTCTGCAACATATTTTCATAATGTGTGTTTACAGTTTTCTCAGATTCAAATCCTACAGTGATTTCCTTATTGCAACAAGTTTTGTGAAACTATATATATTTTTCCAATGTAGTGATGTAACTCTCCAGAAGAGTATTTACAATATTCAGTCATCTGACATGAATCCACAAAATGGGCATCATGATCACCAGCTAGTGTTGCTTTCTGGGAGCCCAGTGCTGTCTTATAGTATGTTCTCTAGGTAGCTCATTTGCTTTCTACCTTGCAAAGGAGCTGCTGTACAGTAAGTCCATCTCTCAATGGAGACTTCTTGTTTTGTGGCTTGTTAGCTAGCTAGCCAGCATAGGAGCTAAATGAATGCCTCACAGAATATCTGCTTTAGCCAGCGAAGGAGCCACAGTAAGTGAATGTTTGATATTTCTCCAGTGTGCCAGGCTAATCTGGCCCTGTGGCATGCCATTACGGGGCTAATAACAGCTGTCTGCGGCCTGGAGGGGACACAGGCGGGCCTGGCTGCGCTAACTGGCCCTGACAGACTCATTAGGAGCGCTGGCACCCAGCACAGCAACAGCCAAACTCCTCACATTTACTCGCTGGCTCACAACAGCTCGCGAGCGCGAGGAGCATTGTTCTTTACACTTGTTCTCCGACACCTTTCTTTTGTTCTCTGGTGCTCACTACAGACACTCTCACCTTTGTCACCTCTCTTTCACTTTCTGGCTTGTGTTTCTGTGATCCTTCTACCAGATACTGCCAACCATTTACCATCTCTGCTCTACAGCACGTTGAGTCAAACCTTTTATTCTCTCTTTTAACCCCTCCCTCCCACACTCCATTTCTGACCAAAATAGTGCATATGGTAGAGTTCACTTGTTTGCTCACTCTTCTGTTATTTCTATGGAAACTAAAGGAAACAAAAAATTAAACTCTAACTCTGTAACTCTAACTAACTTTTGGTTTGTAGCCACAGGAAGATGCTGCACCACACCAGGAAGAGACTGGCATCCTCTGAACCGTGTACCTCTTAGCTGGGCCTGTGCGGGGACAAGAGGGACTTCCCCAGGCAGACAGACAGCAAAGCAAACATTGTCCTGTTGCTTGGCAGGGCCGAGCCAATCAGTACAAGCAGATCAGGCAGAGAACAAACACAGAGGGCCAATGATGGACGTCTGGATGTAGAACCATAACAATAGGGGGAGGGATAGAACTACGGCCGTGATATGCTATCTTGCAGTACTGTAGCCACAAACTATGTGTGTGTGTGTGTGTGTGTGTGTGTGTGTGTGTGTGTGTGCGTGTGTGTGTGTGTGTGTGTGCGTGCGTGTGTGTGTGTGTGCGTGCGTGTGTGTGCATGTAAGTGTGTACATTTACAACAGAAGTAGAACACAATGAAAACAAATATGAGACTATTAATATGATATGATACTGGCTATACTGATGCAGACAACAAATTCACAGCACACCGTGACACAGATCAGTGTGTTGATAAAGTGGTTAGGTTAAATTTGAGCGTGTTTCTTGAGGTTTGATACTGCATGATCCAAAATACCTTGATATTTGGTAACACACCATTCGAATGGCTTCATTAAAATGGTGTTGTTACACCATTGCAAGTACCATTATGTGTTAGGGGGATTTTCCTGCACAGTAATGTTGTGTACTTGTAATACTTTTCCATAGTTTAATACACAGGTTAATACATTGGAATAAGGCTGCGGCAGAGTAAAGTGTTACCCATTATTTATTTATTTTTTTCATATGAAAATCAACAGCTTCCTAAAGTACTATGTGCTTTGCAATACATCTACTCATTAGAAACGAGCATTAATTTTGGCTTCACCTTTTTATAGGCTGGGTGCTGTGGCACAGCAAAGCCCAAGGCACAGCTGTGGGGTATAGTTACCTGTAACGTTAGCTGTTGCATGTTATATTATTTACACAGATCTGGACTTAATGGAACACATGTGTGTCTGTACCCGACATTCTTCCCAGATTAGCTGAAAGGCCTACACACATTGGACTCCACCGATGAGAGGAATGCAAGGCCTAGACAGGCTTATGGGGAAACCCTATCACTCATCTATGGTATACAGTACTTACATACTCACACAAATGTATGCACACACACATGGCCATACACTCAGACACACACACACACACAAACATGTATACATTGTGGCCCCCAGTGCACAGGCGAGCAGGCAGTGCCCCATACTGTATGTACAGTATGCACTAAACCACTCACTCAACAATGCGTACACACTGAAACTACCATTGACGTCAGAAGATCAATAATACAAAACATTCTCATTCCATTCTCTCATTCCAAATGGCCATTCAATGCCTCTACAGTCCCATCCTATTCCCTTCAATGCCGCTGTTCATGAAGAAGCAAATGCTGATATTACAACTGATAGAGCACATTATCCCGTCAATTACATTACATAAACATATTACATAATATCAGTCTGATTTCTAGCAGTGGTGGTCTAACAGTCAATAAAAGAGTATGAGTCACTTTTTCAGTGGTTTATATACAGTTTAGTCTGAGACAATATTGATTGCACTGTACTAGATTGGTTTGCTCATAGCACTCAGCAATGAACCATTTCCTTTAATATTTTTTTTCACTGAATGTGATTTCAATACATTTTACTACAGACAAATTAGGTATAGTTCACTACCAATGCTAACAATGCCATGCTCTGTCACTGGTTTTTGAACTTGTTTGCTGTACAACCATATTTTCAAATAATTACAAGAGCTGAATATGCAGTAGTGTGTAAAGGCTTGTCAAATAATACATTTATACCAGAATTACACAATAATACAATTCATGAGGTTTTTAGGCTGCTAAACTATGAACCTACAGTATTTTTTATGAAACCCACCTTACTTTGCAGGGACTCTGGAAGGATTTAGCAGCATAACATCATCAAAGGTTTTTGATGTTAATTTCTCCACAAATATTTGGGGACCCATTAAAATATCGCTGCCATCCATCTTTAAGCTCTAGCCTAGAAAACACTGATGTTTACATGTTGTATATTTCAAACGGAGGGAAAGACTTAAGTGCACATTTAAGGTAGCAGACCGATGAGCCAACCAGATCAAGCATTGTGGCACATTGTGGCTACTCTAATGTAGTTCAAACAACTAAAGGTAGAGTACACAACATTTTATCTCAGATGCAGGAAACAACTGGTGATGTGTGATTTGAGGACGATTTGGGCATTTTGACAAATTCTTCCATGGCACTGTCCCCAGTGACACTTGAAAGAGTCAATAAGAAAGTTATGAAAGATTGCGCAAAAGAGGCAATTGCCAAAGAAAGGTTGAATTTCCTATAACTACTACTTGCTCTCATAATGCAGCTATTTAAAGCCTGATATTTGTGAAACCTGCATAGCACAGAACTTCCTCTTCCATAAGCATACCAGCAGCTACACTTTATGAACAGAGAAGAACCAAGCATTGGTATATGGCCAAAGTGTCCGGTTTCAGGTACACAAATGTGTTTATTCAGGTAGACTGAGAACACTGCAGTTCAGTAAACTATTGCACGAGTCAGTGTCAGTAAGCATCAATTACAATGTGCCCCAAGCAGCATTTATATATTTGTTTGTTTGATATTTTTTGTTAGCTTGTTGATGATGAGTGGGCAGGATGAAGACTCATATGGTTGTGAGAATGTTGTGTATGAATTTGTAAGACTGCACTGCCAGGACACTCTATGCACAGATATCTGTACACAATAAATCCTTTCTACATACGGTAGTTAAAAAAATGAAAAAAGTTTTGTTCAGCTTACATGTTAATTTGCATGTCATGTTCTATTTATTTGTATTTGACCTAGGGATGGGACAACATATCGAAATTCAATACGTATCATGGGGCAGAAAAATGAATCGCGATATTAGCTACATTTTATTCTGCTGTAGTAATCACAAATGAGACGGTTTGCCCATCACAATTTCACAAGCTCTTCATCCAAATTATAAGATTTGCACTTTGTAATGACTTTTTTAAATTGTTGTTTACATTCTAGCAAGCCAATGCCATCGCTAGAAAGATTTGTGGCTCAGAAATAAACATAATTCTGCACAGTCATACTTTGTTGTCATTACCTCCGCCAAGGAGGTTATGTTTTCGGTGCCGTTTGTTTGTTTGTTTGTCTGTTTGTCTGTTAGCAGGATTACGGAAAAACTACTGGCCCGATTTTCATGAAACTTCGTGGAAGGGTGTAGCATGGGCCAAGGAAGAACCCATTACATTTTGGAGCGGATCCGGATCCGACTCACGAACAAGCAATAATAGCACGAACCTTGGCGGAGGTCTGCGCTCTTCTAGTTTAGCTTTTATTCATTACATCGTATCCTGGTTGTATTGAATCATGAACCCCATATCGCGTATCGAATCGTATTGTGCGATAAGGATATCGTCCCAACCCTAATTTGACCTACAATTTACTTCCGACAACTGACACTAGGTCCCTACGAGTTGAGTGTGTGAAAGGTGAAAGAGATGTCAGCTAGGGCCTAAGCGGCTCGACCATAGCCGGGACACAAACCCGGGGGCTACCTGCCTGCGGGCACGACTCGTATGCCAACTACTGATCACGCCATTGGGAATAGCTAGCCAACCCCAGTAGTTGAGCGGTGTCTATTTATAGCTGAGCGGGAGCAGGTTTTCCAGTGACTCTCCATCCATTCCGAGTGTATGTGCACGTGTGCCTGCATGTATGTACATGCTTATGCTTCCATGGTGGGAACAATTGATTATATAATCATTATCAGAATTCAAATCAAATTGAACACAGCTTTGCTTTCTTGTTTCCTATCTATCCCTCTCTCTTGTCCTCGTCTTGGCCCTTCCCCTCTCTTCTTCTCTTTCTCTTCTCTTCTCGTCTCGTCTCCACTGGGCCTCCACCCTTCCTCTTGCTGCCTTATCCTCTGTTTATATATGTCTCCAATAGTTTCAGTTTGTGTTGATTAACACTGCGTAATTTATAATGGTGCACAATAGGAGACATCTGCTGTAGATACTTAAATAGACCTGCGACATCAGCCTCTCTCTCTCTCTCTCTCTCTCTCTCTCTCTCTCTCTCTATCTATTTATATTTATCTCTATATATATCCTTTAAAGAAATGTGTTTCCCCACCAAGAAAGAAGAAATTATGTGAAGGAGACATGACAAGAAACAGATAATAGTCTCACATTGAAATAATGTGGTGGAAAGTAAGTGTGTGGAGGTCAGGGTGTTGGATGGGTGTGTTGTGTACAGTTGCCTTAAATTCCAATGATCTGGGTTCAATTTCCAAATCATGCTAAGAGGTTTTCTACTGTGAGTGAAGTTTTGATTTTTATTTATTTTATTTTTTTTGTTATTTAACCATGTCCAAACCTAACCCTAACCTTAACAATGTTGTTTTAGTTGCCTAACCTTAACCAAAGTTGTTTTACTTGCCTAAACGTAACCCTTAGCTAACCTTTTCATGTGATGAATAGGTGAAAATGACATGTCCAAGCCCTGCAATCCAATTAGTGGTGGAGGAATGCAATGTTCACATAATTCGGGTCCACCAGACTTTAGACTTTATGCTTATTTCACAAAATGTTATATATAATGACTTTATCTGTTTATCTGTCTACCTGGAGCTATACAGGCTGTCACAGAAAGTGGATGCAGTATGTACTGTACAGTAGAACAATGTACAGCTCGGCCGCATGATATGAAATTCAACAAGACCAGCTAAAATCATACCAAAGCTTAGAAATTGGGTACAGTTGACTGAAGAGTGGATTATTGAGTGGACTATACACTGTTTTATTAAGCAACGCTCCATACAGGGAAATGTAATAAAAGTTATCGCTCTAAAGGTTTGGCTCCAATTCATGGTCAAGTACAACTCGCTGTAAGATCCATCGAAATGCAAAATAAAAGACAAAATTTGTTCAGTTCAAATGAAATAAAAAGTATTCAAGCTTCACTTCAAGGTGGATGGAAGAGACAAGCAATCAGTTGATGAATTGTGTCTTTTACTATTTACTTCAAAGCCATGTTCTCTACAGAAGGCTGCTATTGTGCAATTCAAAGTCATGAAGACTTCTAGAACTGTTAAAGGAGTAACCCATAGTGACAGAACTTTGCTCTCTCTCTCTCTCTCACACACACACACACACACACACACACACACAGCACACACCTGCCCATTGTATTATGTTTGACAGAAAAGCCAGGGAGATGGAGCACATTAATAAAGTGCAGTGCCCTTGCTCTCTCTGATACAGACGAAAAAAAAGAAACTTTTCATTTTCATTTATTATTTTTTTCAAAACCCCTCATCTTTTTTATGAGGCAGTCTGCTGAAAGCAAAACAACATACTGTTACAACAATACAACTGACAACCGACAACTGACAGGCAGAGCCAGCGCCAC
Source organism: Centroberyx gerrardi (assembly GCF_048128805.1). NCBI lineage: Eukaryota > Metazoa > Chordata > Actinopteri > Beryciformes > Berycidae > Centroberyx > Centroberyx gerrardi. The sequence continues at coordinate 14,078,736 of NC_136001.1, forward strand.
TGCTGTGAGCTGGCCAGAACGAGTGTGTTACAGGCAGAAAACAGATGGTTTGGAGAAGATTTCGCTAATACAAAAACAGGGGATGTTCCTTTTTTCTAAGAGAGGAACACGCGAAGGCTAGATTATTTTAATGCAGGCAGAAGCTGCGGAGAATAATCCTTTAACAAATTGGGCTTGCTGAGGAGAGAGTAGAGACTCCTGAATGTCAGGTTGCGTTTTTCATCTGAGTCAATGGGAAAATCTGTGACTGAAATATAAATGTTATGTTTCCTCTAATAGAACTGCACATTAGAAAACAATACCGATCACACTGTACCGATTTTTAGCATCGATATTGATATTAAGGAAGCAAAAGCTAATTCTTACAATGACATCTATTAGTAATTTTCACTACTGTCTCTGTATTTTTAATTGAGAAGATTAACTGAATGTGGCCTGATTCAATTCAAAGACATCAATGGCATATCCAGCTGTAACAACAAAATGTATTTACTCTGTCACATAATGAAATATGTCATCCTTCAATATAGAAAAACACTGACAAAAGTGACATTTTAGAAATGGTATTGAATTTGGAGTATCAAATTCGGTATCAGTAAAAAGAATACACATCCCTATCCACAACTCAACATTACCTCAGTGGTACTTTAGGGGAACAAATTTCACAACAACACATTCTGTGTACAGTTGAATGCTTTGCTAATACTCAGTTCAGATGTATTTACTTCAAATAACAGTATTACCTTTATTGGATGTGAGCTGCAGAGGAAGTCGCTTTGTCTATGTTAGGCACTCTTGTACAGTAAGTCAGCTAAATCACATTTCAGAGAAAGAGAGGAGAGAGAGAGAGAGAGAGAGAGAGAGAGAGAGAGAGAGAGAGAGAGAGAGGGAGAGAGAGAGAGAGAAGGGAGGAGGCAGCAAGGAGGAAAGAAAGACAGTAGAGACAGGCTGCTGGGGAAAGAGTGAGAAAGATAGAGGCAGCAAGGAAAGAGAGAGAAGAGGGAGGGAGAAAGATAGAGGAAACAAGTAGAAAGAGAGAGACAGAGATAGAGAGATAGAGGGAGAGAGAGCTAGTTGAGAGTTGATATGCTGACTACAGGCAGAGTTGATTTGGTTTCAGAGAGCATTGTTACGGTGCTTTGAATTAATGCCTCCCAAAGAGTCCAATTGTGATTCTTGGGCTGTGCTGACAGAATATTTGACAGCCTAGGGTGAGCTGCTGATCTCAGCTGAATCCTCTGTTCTGTGTGTGTGTGTGTGTGTGTGTGTGTGTGTGTGTGTGTGTGTGTGTGAGTGTGGTGTATGGTAGACAACCTCACACATTCACACACCCACACACATACATATATGCGTATGCGTGGATGTGCACAACAGTCGAAACACCCACACGCAAATGCACACACACACGCACAGACACACACGCACAGACACACACACACACACGCAGAGAGAAAGACAGCCTGGACAGAATGTGATGTTAAGCATCACATCAACCAACAGATAAATCAAAAAGTAAATGAATGTTAAAAACTAAGCAACAACAACAATAACAACACACACACACACACACACACATGCACAACTTGAGTATGCAACAAACCCTCATATGCAGGCAAAGGCTGCACATTCACTTAATCAAAAAGAAACTGTTTAGACCACAGAAGCTAAGATGTCATTTGGCCCCCTGCCAGAGGTCCTTTTTTTCTTTTCATTTCCCTGCTGGGAACATGTTGTCCCTCTGTGCTGCTGAATAAATAACAACATAGACAAGCTCACTGCTTCATTATGTTCCTGCTCTTCTATTGATCGCCGGTGAATTGAAATCAAAAGAGAAGTGCTGCACTGTCCTGGTCCGGTTTCACATCAGCACAACACCACTCATCTTGCTAAAATGTTGGTCACACACCTGTAGCTCCGCTGCAGATATATGAATTTTAGTCATCATGTTAAAATCAGCAATTTTTCAACAGCATGGCAACTTGCATCAGAGCTCGGACGTCAACCCTTTTTTTTTTTTTTTTTACTTTTATAGGGCGATTTCCTCTATCAGCCAGCACACTTTCTAATGTGCACTAAAATCTTATTAGCCATAATGATACAAAATATAGTCATGTTTAAAAATCATAAATAAGATAGCAAAATTTGAAGATTTAAGATTTTATTTTTTTGTCAGTGAATTGCTTTTACAAAACCATGGAATGTATACAAGTACCAGTCAATTACCAGTCAATGGTAATTATATGGTAGGTAGGCATACCTACTAATCCTATCACTCTATCATAGCCAGAAACAGGTGAGTACACTACATACAGTACCATCAACTGCATCACTGCTAAATGTAGCCTACATGCTAACTGTAGACTGAATTTACACCTTACTGAGTGAATTTGTGTTTCACCGTTGACTTCACTACACATTCCAACTTCACAGTGCACAGCTTGATAATTATGCCTTTGAATGCACATAGATATCGAATGTATACATGCAGAGAAATATATATAGCCTGGATGTTTTTCACTGTCCTCCTGCAGCATACTCCTGTTGTGCCTGTACCGTTTGTCAGAATGTACTGTGAAACTGTGAGATGTCCATATGTCTTCGCACCGATGCCACCAAGAAAAATTCCTACAATACGACTTGCAGTATAAAATGATTCTGATTCAGATTTAAAGTGAGAACTCCTCCCCCTCACACTGAATCTAAATGCAGCTTGCCACATGTTGTTACGAGATGACTGGAATGACATAAATAGTAGATGAGTCAGAGTTAGATTATTAACTAGTTTACACTTCACTAAGAGTTCATTTCTTTCCCATGTGTGAATCTGTGTAACGGTTGTACTGTCATTTCGCTAATTCAGGGATTTTGTTCATCACTGTATTAAGATAACTGTAGTAACAAGGTGTCTAGAAACTAAATCAATTTTTGTATGTTATTCTTCTTTCTTGAATTTTTGAGTTGGGACACAAAATGGGTTATAGTAGATCCCCCGATGATACTAGCATCAACATGTTTAGCCTGGCTTCGTGGACAGCCTTTTCTCAACAGCCTGTAGTTTGGATCATGAATTGAAATGAACTGTACTTGTATTAGGTAAGAATTAGAAAAAAATGGGAAGAGGGGGAGGCAGGAGACTCACAGCTAACAGAATAGTATAATTGGGATGCAGGTGTTGACTTCAATGGAGAGATACTCCTACTCCTCCACCCCTCTCTCCAGCCTTCCACCCCTCGCTCTCTCTCCACCTCTCTCTCTCCATACGTTTACAGCATCTCTCTACTCTCCTCTCTCTCTCTTTCTCTCCATCTTGAGTGCTGTGCCTTACCCTAATTAGAAATTCCCCCTCCGACCAACTGAAATTGAATTGCCATCATTTGCATAATGATAGCTCACCGGGCTGACGGCCGATTTACCATGAGATGAAATGTAGCAATCACTTAGAGAGTGACCATGAGAGAGTGGGGTGTGTGTGTGTGTGTGTGTGTGTGTGTGTGTGTGTGTGTGTGTGTGTGTGTGTGTGTTTGTGTGTGTGTGTGAGAGAGAGAGAGAGAGAGAGAGAGAGAGAGAGAGAGAGGTGGGAGTGGGAAGAAGAGATAGGATATCAGAAAGAGAGAGGAAGGTAAAGACACAGAGAGAGAGAAAGAGAGACAGAAAAATGGAGTCAGACAGACAGAGACAGACAGACAGAGACAGACAGACAGACAGACAGACAGGTATTTAGGTTATTGTCTCGTATAGTAATATTGCTGGAAGGAAGGCTGTGTCCTCAATATGACAGCAACTGGACACAATAAGGACAGATAAGGGCATTTATGCAATAGTGTCAATGCAAGCAGGTCTGTCTTTGAATTCTCATTATCATAGAGTATATTTCATATGGAGCTACCATTCTGTCAGAGTGCTGCAGAAACCCTGTAGTTCCAAAATCTTAACTTCTAAGCTGATTTCCACATTCCCACCAGTGTGTTATTTCCAATGTATTTTCCAATGTGTTATCTAGAATTGCCCTCGCCCCAGGGTCATGAAACATTTTTTTACACGTGGGAGACAATGCCAGCTGTCCATTACAGCAAAAGAAAGTAGCAAAATTGGGACAGAAGGGTTCTGCAGGACACCATCAAGACACCTTGTTTACAGCTTGAAGTTTGTTTTTTTTTTGTGTCGTTTCAGTGCTTCAGATTTTGTTAACAAGCTCCTGAGATCCTCAGAATACCTCAGAATATTACAGTACAAATTAATCCACAATATGATTATTGCATTGATGTCTTTCTCCTCCTCTGGGGCATCGATCTCACACCTCACCAGGCCTTTAAATTTGATTTGTAAAATCCTGCTAAATCCTGTTTCAGTGATGTCACCTAACAGGCCACACTGACTATGGGCTAGGGCTGAAAGATATTGACAGTAAATCTAATTTTGCGATTATTTGGCACAAAATCATTTTTTTAAACTGTGATTCATACCATTGCAAGTTTTTCTTGTCATACATAGAACTTACAAATTGTTTAGGAAAAGTGAATTTGTGGAAAAAAAAAAAAAAAATTAGATGTCAGTGTGCAGGATGTATACTGAGTTTGAGTCTGATTAAAGGTTTTGATTCATGAACCAAAGATTATCCGCAGCTCTAAAACGCCTTGTTCAGAAACCCATTTTGGACAAAACTCTCTCTTAAGAAAGTAATTGCAGCCTCTGCGGTTTGGAAATTGCAGAATTGTTCATGTTGGAATTTAGATTTCTTTTTGGATTAATTGTTCAGCGCTACTATGCGCAGCAACATCACTGTGATGTGGGGAAAAATTACAGTGAAAAAGAACTGTCAAGGCAAATGCATACAAGGGTCAAAAATGGACAAAATCAAGGTTCTCTCCTGGTTACGCCTTATCCCAGAGAAAAACTAGCCACTGAGGGTTCTTTCTATCAAAACTGCTTATTCATGGGAGTGAGTGGGCTGAAACAAGTGGTGTAGAGGTCATATTTGTTTCTAATAGTTAGAGTGATATGGAGGGCTATCAGGTTGGAAGCTCTGCCCGGAGTCTGATAAGGCCACTGTTTATTGTCCAACTTCCACTCTCTCCAACCTGAGGAACCTCAGACTCTCACACACGGTACTTTCCACCTCTTAGCCATTACCTCAATTTGTGTGTGTGTGTGTGTGTGTGTGTGTGTGTGTGTGTGTGTGTTGGAGAGCTGGAGGTGCATGGAGATTAGTACGTGAAGGAGCGAGTGTGTATGCACGTGTTCATGTGTGTGCATGTGTGCGTGAGTGTGTGTGCGCTCATGCGTGTGTTCTTAGGTTTCCATCACAAGTCGTGACCTAATTAAAAAGTCGTGTCGGTGCTCAATAACTGACAGGTCATCAGAAAGCACACACAAGTGCACACACACACACACACACACCCACACACACACAGACATACACTGACACAGATAGAGACACGCACACACACACACACACAGTACATCACTCAACTCTCAAATCATTTATTCAATTCCTCAATCTTCTCTTCCTCTGTCCATCTCTACATAAGTGATCAGTGATCGCATGTCGATGTTAAAGTCGGCCGGCCCAGACAGGAGGGAGTTAAGTCCCTTATCTCTGCTCCCCAGAAGAAATTCCTACTAGAGGCCTCGCTCTGCTGGTTTCCTGCCTTCTTGCCCAATGCCCTATTTTTACTCATCGGGGCTCTAGAATACCAGGGGCAGCTTTTTCCTTGTCACTAACACATTTCCTGCCATTCTCACTCTGACATTTCTCCCCTCTGCACGCTTCGCTCAGATCGCTCCCCCTCTTCGCGGGTCATAACCTTTCGGTCGGGCCGTTCATATTCAAATGTACCTGCCGACGCCGGAGCCGCCGCGAGCTCGCCTGCCGCCGCCGCCTGTTCTGGTTTGGCCTTTTATGGTGTTCACAGGTTTTAACAGCGGTTCTCGCCGGGTGTTAATTTGAGACCATCTGAGTGCTGCCACTGCCGCCACATTGGGGAGTTCAAGCACTGTCAAAAACAATCAGGTCCACTCTGTCCTCCCCTGTCCTGGAGTATATGATGGCTCAACCACAAAACCATAGGGGTTTGGTGGTTCAGGATCAGAATACAGAAAATACAATATAGACTGAAGGATTATTGGTTTAGGATTACCGGCCAGGTGATTTGACTGTACAAACTTTACTAAAATATAAGAGGCAAAACTTGAGGCCAGCTCAGATAAGCTCCCATATTTTAGATATGCTATATGTTGTGGACCTTGTATTTTTGTAACCTTACAGATAAATGGAGCAGTCTTTCCAAAGATAGGGATTGAGACCCAGATTTGGCCGGTCTCTACCTGACAAGAGCATGTTTTAATCAGCCAGGGTGACAAGGTGAGCCCAAATGTACTACTTCACTGAAAAGGCTTGGGAGTCCCTGATATAGAATATGCAGTTAGAGAATTCTAACTAAGAGGCCTAAGGGGAATGAATGGCAGCACAATGAATGCCTGGGGAGACATGATATCAGTGACTGGCTGTTTCAGAGCAGCTTCCATCCTATTCATGCCATGCACATGGTCTAAATGCAGGTGGATCGATGCGGGTTGAAAACACTAATGGCACATAAAGGGAACACACTTTGCCACTGTGTTTCTTTCCAGCCAAGGACTGATCACTCCTAGACTATTAATGGAATGCAGCACTCAGGAGAGAATATCCAGCCAGCTACAGGTGAAAAAGAGGTCCATTGTCTAAATTTTCAAGGCTACTTCTCTTACAAAACTGTGGCATTGACGTTTGGGATGAAGAGATTTTTGTTTCTCATCTCAGATTTGCGGTAATAAATTCTGATTTTCAGTTTGATGAGTGGAATATGATGCCCTCAAGACGGTGGACACCTGTGCTTGAAACTCGCTGTGTATTGTGTTGCTTGTTTTTTTGTCCCTTTACTGGGTGCATTTATGAATATCAATATTATTTCCCAGCCCGGAGGTAAATGGTATTGAATGGTTGCCAGGCTGCTGGAGAGGAGACTGCTCAGCTGACTAAAAGAGCCATTCTCCATTTTATCTTTCAATCAGTAGCCTATGTGTGTGTGTATGCGTGCATCTGCATGTGTCTGTGTATTTGTGAGTGTGTGTGTGCCCGTGTGCGTATCTACCGGTGTGTGTGTGTGTGTGTGTGTGTGTGTGTGTGTGTGTGTGTGTGTGTGTGTGTGAGAGAGCGTGTGCGTTTCATTTTAAAGGAGAGCAGAACTAGCTTGAGTCTGCTGCACCACTAGGCCATGTGAGAAAAAGTTCACGTGATGCAGGCAAATACAGCCAGTCTTCAGCAGGATGGAAAGACTGTAATCAAACCATAAATCAGAAATCACTGAACTGCCCTCCGCCCCACCGCATCAACTCCATCATCCACCCACCCACTTTATTCTCTCTCTCTCTGTCTCTCTCTGTCTCTCTCTCTCTCTCTCTCTCTCTCTCTCTCTTTTCTACCCTCCTCCTCCTCTCCGCAGAGCTCCCTGTGTCGTTTGCTATGTTACATACAGCCATGCATGCTGCTCTGGAAGAGGTGAATTTCAGATCAATGAAAAATGCATTTTCACCATATCAAAGGTTCGCATGATGAGATACCCTGATTCATATCGTGGAAGAAAAATCCAATACTTTTAAAAAGAGCTTATAGAAATAGCTCACTGATGTGTTCAAAAGCTGGTGTTTGCTGAATTTGAGCTACAGTGTGTAATGAAACATCCCCATATGTCAAAAGTAGCTGTGAAACCCATTCCGTAGTTCAAATAGGCAACTCTGATTTCATAATAAATGAGATATTTGTGATACCGTATCGCAGCTTTCAATTTTGTGTGAGTTTACTGTGAGCGTACACGACTCAGTGCGTGTGCGTGTGCGCGTGCGTGTGTCCGTGCACGCGTGTACATGTGTTTTTCTGCCTACTCACGAACACGCGCAGCCCATATTTATCTAGCCATGACTTTCATAGGGAGCCACCTGGTGTGCTTTAATATCAGGAGAACAGTGGGGTCATTGTAAGGGAGCCGTGTGATATTGTGGAGAGTGACCCATTTAGAGCCCAGCCACAGAGCTGACAAGCCTCTGTTATGTCTAGGACATCTGGAAGGCCGGAGCCGCTCACTCCTCTGTACTCTACATAGGAGTCAATCCCTTCCATAGAGAGGAAAATATATCGGACATGGTCACAGGCATTTCACACTCTCACCTATAGATCCTATTGAGGAGGTAGTGCTGCAAAACGGAGCTGATACTGGTGAGGATCTGTTACAGTACAGTGAGAAATCTGGAAGGGATCCAAACTATATCTTAAGCTGTGCTGGTCATCCGCAGTGATTTTGGGCTGCTGGACTAGTAGTGCAGCACGGTGCGGTCCTGAAAGGATTGCTCAGCAGAAGTGCTCGGAAAAGTTCAAGTGATCAAGGAAGAAAGTTCCCTTGTGTCTCATTATTTAAATGATTCTTTTTTTTAGCAGCATATTCAATCCACTGATGTTCAAAAAGGACCTTCCATATTGTACAAAACTAATGTAGCAGCAGAAACAGGCCACTTGACATAGCAGTAACAGCCACCGAACTCAAAGAAAAGTAATTTTGCCATCCAAGTATCATACACAATGTTGTCCAAAATGACTAAGATTTGTCCAATGAAATTGCAGTGTTGTGCATTATATAAACGAATACATGAATACATAATGAGAGGCGAAAATGAGCCAAGGAAAGCACATTGAACAAATCCCCTAGGGAAAATGAAATTATTCAGAATAGATGAGGACACAATTCATAATAACAGTCGGAAGGGAAACTTTTTTCTCTCTTCATTTAATATCCATGCTTTAAATGTAAAACCAGATCTACCCTACGTGTATTGAGTGGCTCGCTTTAGCAGCAAGATAAGGATTTCAAAAGATCGGTATTTTTACACTCAATTTCAAGCCTCCCTTACAGATTATGGCCTGAGGTAAGATTGCGGAGATGATATATAAACAAAATACCAGCTAACCTAATATATTTAATGGTTAAAAAAAATATACATTCATGCACACCACAGCTGGTGCAATTCAACAGCAAAAGCCCTGATTATTCAATTAAAAAAAAGCCCACAGTCTTGCAAATTGTCATTTCAATTTTAGTAACCCAAACAATAATTCTGCATCATGAGGTAATTCATATTTGTAAGGAGAGGCAATTGGCTGCAAAGATTGAATCATCGGCCCTTGTTTCATTTTCCATGTAATTAAATCAGCTACTGAAAAAAATATGTAAGCTGGCGTATGATTTAGGGAAAATTAGCATTTTTAATCACAGTACATTACTTTAATAACTCAATAAATCTGTGGCAGCTGGAGCATCTGAGAATGTTGTCACAGCCACTTAGTTCTGCATTTGCAACTAATACAGCCTGATGAGAATCAGCCAGTGAGAGAGAGAGAAAAACGAGGGCAGAGACGGGAGCGAAGAAAAATCCAACAGAGTGAGATAGAGAAGATGAGAGGCGAGAACGACAGAAACAAAAGCATGACACGTGAGAAAAGTGAGTGAGACAGAGCGGAAGAAAGAAACATCACGGTATAGACTCTGTCACAGAGAGGGGGCGGGCGCTTGTTTCACCTCTTCCAGTTATTAACTGTTAATCCTCAATTAGCTCATCCGTCACCTTCGCGCACGAGACCTGTTTACCCCTTGTGTCGCTTTGTTGCTTGGGTTGTTTGTGCAGCTTAGCGACAGCAGCTGCCAAATGCACTAAACAAGACTGAATGACTACAGAAAATCTCATTTAACTGTAAAGGGAAGTCAATAAACAGGAAGCCTCCAAATTCGTACAGTACACTATCAAACTCCAAGAGTCGCTGCACATCGAGGCTGAAGCACCAAGACGTGACCCTCAAGGCACAAAGAGAACGGCCTCTACAGACGGACGAGAAAAAAATAAAAAAAATGGGAGTGAAATGTGAGAGAACTTGGGAGTGTCGCTGAAAGATCAAGTGGTGGTTCTGGGATGACCCTCCGTCTCCTCGCTTCTGTACTCCCTAACATGTTTTGTCAAGTCCACAGTGAAAGGTAATGTTATATTCACCGTCGCTCTACTCTGAAAGAGACACCTTTTTGGTCCAAAACCCAATAGCTTCATGGACATACAAATATTATGTGATCACACTGCGGTCGGGGACACTGATGGTGGGGTAAGGAGAACATTCCCACCGCTATAATGAAAACAACATTGAGTGTGAGTGAGTGTATGAGCATGAATGAAAGTGAGCGCCGGTGTCAAGTCAGCACGTGTATGCTTGGGGAAAAGTACTTTGTCTTTGTTTGTGTCTGTGTGTGTGTGTGTGTGTGTGTGTGTGTGCTAGTGTACGGTATACACACTGTTCTATTCGATTGTGTTCTATTCTATTCTGTATAAAAACTAGAGTTAGACCAAACAGCATGGCTCAGAAACTGGAGATTGAGGCCTATGAGAAGCCTATGAGAACTCTACAGTAAAACAGTGGAACTACGATGGGACTCTCAGCTCTCTGGACCGTAAAGTCACTGCCATCCATTCAAAAAGAGACATGCGTGTATGTTTTATCCTTCCCACCCCCTTCAAATATGACCCATTCAGAGAAAAATCACTGTATTCATCAGCACTGACTCTCTTTTCCTTAACAGGCTTCTTTCTATATCTCTCTATCTCTTCCTCTTCTCTATCAGTAGTTTGTTTTTCCAAGTATTTACAACACAAGAAATATACGTCATCTGTACTGCGAATGAAAAAAAAAAAAAGTCCCTAAACTGATGATGAAAGTGCAGAAGATCCCTTTGGTTTTACAACAGGATGTGTCCATGTCTGCATGTTGGTCGGTGCCCTCCTCCACACACACTACAAGAGCAGCAATATCTGCTACGGGAAAAGGCTCCTTCGCTTTTTTTTTACATCATTTTTCAGATTAGCAGCGCATCCCTAAATCTGGGTTCATGCACACAAACACACGTGCACACTCTCACGCACAACCAGACACACACACACATCTTTTCACATTAACGTATCTGGCAAGGCACACAAGAAAGGAGACATAATAAAAAACAAAATCCTACGCCGTATTGAGATGTGAGCTTGCATTTGACATAGGCAGAAGAAGCACATGAAAGCATTATGGCACACAATCTATACCCTGAAGGTGTATTGGCAAGTGCCTGTGCCCATTCGCCCTATCTTTGCAGCTCCATTGAGGAGACTGAGGAGCCTTGGTTCCACTGATACACAGCCTTTTGATTCACTTAGCAGGCTTTGTCATGTGCATGTTGGATTATGCTTCTGACTTAAAATCAACCGTGAAGCGCGAGCACGCACACACACACACACACACGCGCGCACGTACTCACGCACAAACACAAACACAAACACAAACACACACTCCGGCTGTGCTGTGTGTATTCAGTACCCACAGCAAACGGCCATTAGCACAACAGTGGTAGACTCCACCAATTAGCCTATCATCCCCGCACCTTTAACTCTAACTCACTTCATGGGTCCGGTTTCAAAGTACATTTCCCGAAACCGTAAAGGCCTAATGATGGCATTGCAGTGTTGGATATATACGACGGTATATTTCCATGTGCTCTCCGGGGACGTGCAGCGACACACAGGACTTGTAGTTTCCTCTATCAACAACTGTGTGACTAACACTAAAATAGCACCAGAGGAGGCTAAGTTGATTTGACAGGACATGTACAAGGAAAAGCTATTATAGCGCCATGCCGGGCTGATTTTGTAAGAATGGCTTGGCTGGGCAGCTCGATCCATTTGCAGATCAGGCAACGGTGGATCAGAGGGGGTTGGATTTTTATAATGCTCCACAACAAATACACAACGACCTTACAGCTCACATTTATGGTTCTGAATATATCTGCTGGTTCCTCCCTCTCTCTCTCTCTCTCTCTCTGCCTATCCCTCCCTCTCTCTCTCTCATAATGCAATTATGAGGCCATTTTCACGCTGTTGTTACTGCTCAGAAATTGCTGTTATTATTCTGGTCACTGCCTAAAAAAAAAGCTTGAAGTAAAACCATAAGGAGTCTCTTGAATGTAAACAGTGAAATTTAATCAGTAATCTGAGAAATCTGAGGGCATTTGTCGTCGTTTTTGTTGCTGTTACTGCTATGAGCTCATTCAGAGAAGAGGAAGATCACTTTGTACTTTGTGGGTGTCAAAATATCCTCAAAATGTCAATTCATATTGGTCTTTATTATATACTCTGAATGGGAGAAGGTGGAAGGTTTTTTGCAGTGTTAATCTTGGCTGATATACTGTATAACAGTTGATAACAGGGCTTGGCAGAGATAGCTAGACACTGATCTTACCAGTACTGTAGATACTTGCATCTATCTATCTACCTATCCATCTATCTATCTATCTATCTATCTATCTATTTATCTCACTAAAAATGTTAGTTTTGTCTCTAATCCTTTAGTCTATTTATAGGTGGCTCATGCAAACAGTGGGGTCCAGTTGATTTAATTTCAGTGCTGTGGTCCCTTCTTAAAATTCCCCAAGTGTATCTGAGAACATAGCAGATTTCCAGCCACCACCACAGACATGGCCTTAGCTTTGTAATTCTTCAATGTCTATACTTGCTGCAGTGGCCCCCATGCTATTGCTAGCATCTAAGTTTGTTTTTTGTGTGTGTGTGTGTTAGCCATTACTTTCAAATTATGTGGTTGGGTAGGCCTTTTACATTTTTTATCACCTCAAGGCAGTATGGATTGGTTGCTTTGTGGAGAGAAACAGCCAATGAAAGGTTCCCAGAGCCTATATGGTAAACAGTGGTCATGCAGTTTCACATGTAGACTGGGACCTAAGACTGGGGTTTGCATGTGACTATATATAAGCGTCATTATAAAGTCTCTCTCTGCAACATGGCCTCATGGTTTCCGATATGGCACAGCCAGGGAAATGGCAGAGAAGCCCATTTACAGTTTATAACTCAACCACACATCAATAATAGAAAAAATAGATTACAGTAAATCCATGGTTCAAAAGCTGCATACCTTTGAAATGTCAAAGGGGAAACCACAACGGATAACTCATCTCAAAACTCATTTCAACTGCACAATGCAAGCTGTATTACAAATATTCAACAGCCTACTGTTCCCTCCAGGTATTTTTCAGCAAAACACTCTATACATTTTCATTTGAGATGAGAAGAAAAGGAATGTTTTTTTTTTTTCCCTGGCAAGCAGCCAAACCAATTTAATTACATTCCAAATGGGCGCAATCTCCACATAGCAACCAGCCCGTGTTGTATTTCTCAAACTTCAACAACCTCCTTGACTTTCTCTGAGTAATTGAAATCTTCCACTCTTCCACCCTCATCATTATGCGGAGCAGCAGAAAGTACAACAAACCAAACCAAAAGAACAAGGAGATCTGGCTCACAGAATGAGCTGCTTTAGCCAATTTGTAACTTCATCAGCATGTCCTGATATAGTTTCTCTGAAGTCAATTAAAAGAATATTAGGTGGTGTGTACCTAGGAAGAGCTAGTGCCTGTCTCCTGCCAAAACCTGGTGATTACCCAAGACTGGTGTCAGCGAAATCCTGTCAAAGTCTGACGAGAGGTCATCGGTTTTCATTTTGGACTCATTTTTAGAGCCTCGAGCCATGTCCAAAAACATACAAACAATTCTTTTGATGTGAAAACATTTCATTTGATACTTATCAGAATCCATTGGTTCAGCATCTGAAAGATATCAAAAATTGTGAACAACAGTCTGAGGCGCCAAGAGGTAATGTTTTAGTACAAACAAGCAGAATTGCGGTAATTAAGAACACAACTCCAAATAACCCTTGACAATTTGGAAAAAATAAATGAAATCTTTTCCATTTTGAAAATGTTTCTCATAGTTTGCTTATCCATTTCCATCATTACTGGGATAGAGAAGAGATTTCCAATTGATGTTTCAGTCCTTGATAAAACATCAAAAGATTCTTTAAATGAGCTTACTAGTGAATCGTTTAAAGTCTCCCAGACTTTTTTTGTTTTAACTGCTAAGACAAACTGTAACCTCAGAGGGGTCCTCCCATCTACCCAATGGGTAATTATGGGATGGCAGGCAAATATATCATACATTCAGACAGGCAGCTGAGTGGATGGCTATGTACACTACTCCCCAGAATGAGGTGCTGAGCGGACCAAAGTATCAGGCATAACGTCACCTCCACCCCAGCCATTTTCACACTGACTCTTATTAAAACGATGCATCACATTTCCTGTGTAAAAACACGTTTAAAGAGCACGAGATGCTAAATTCACTTCGGCAGGTCTTAATAACTGACTGATGTTCAAGCACTGTGGAGAAGTGGGTTTTGAAATCCCAAATACGGATGATCTTCCTGCCTATATACAATGAAAAGAATAAAAAGTTAAAATAAATTTACACCCTAAATGTTACATCTGCCAACTTGTGAGCAATTATCCCGCTATTTATGTACCCATACCCCCACCTCTCTCTCTCTCTCTCTTTCTCTGTCACTGAATCTGTCTGAGAGCCCAGCCACATGCCAATGCCTTTGTGTCAAAGATTAAGTGAAACCAGGAGTGCCAGCAATGCTGTGTTTGCACAGTGAATACACTCTGTTTCAGCTGCACCAACACATCACATACCAATCAACCCGACTAAGGGCTAAAACAGCCAGGGCAGCAAAGATCCACTATCAATATACAAAGGGTACAAAATTTGAGTAAACCCTCTGATATAAAAAAATATAGATTTAAAATTAAACCTAAAAATAAATACTAGTAAATAGCATGATATCAAGCTTCTACATATTACTGCAGCATTATTGTGCATGTGTGTGTGCATAGTTTTAAGAAAGAAAAGGGGTAAAAAGCTGGAAAACAGCAATGCCAACAAAGATTCAGGGCATGCAAGAGAGGCAGAGAAGACCGTAGGCAATGTTCCAGTTTTAAATACAGGGTGCAGCTCCTCTATAAGATAAAGTGTTCTTATTTGATGCTAGTATATTGGGTCATCGGTGAAAATGACTAGTTTTAAAATGGCAGTGGTAGCAAAGACTATCAATACACAGGCAACAGTGTTCCTTGAAAGTAAGGCAAAGCTACAATGAAAATATTATGAACAAAAACCAACAGTGCCAGAGGTGGTTTACTAGACTGAGGCAAAAAGGCCTGGAGGGACTGTGGGTTTGTAGTGATAGGGAGGGGAGTCACACACACTTGGCACAGAGAGGCACAGAGACAAACAGCACATGGCAGAAGACCAATCCTTGGTGGCCCCTAGCTAACTAACTTCCTGTACAATCCTGAACAAACTCAAACGATTCAAACATGCTCTATTGTCAAACACACTTAATACATTCTGCCAGTTGTTTCAAAAATTTAGCATAGGGAAAAATGGAAAAGCAGCCATTGTACAGCAGAGTCTGCATTTAGATCATCAGCTCACAAGAGTTTGCCTTCTGTTCCCCTGGAGAAAAGGAGAACTTTTGCACTTAAATTCACTCATACAACGGGCACTGCACTAGTTGAATTAAAAGAGCCGAAATAGTGACCGACCGTGAGAATTACAGAAGGAAGCAGCCAAATGTGTGAAACCTCTAGAAAGTGTCAAAAAAAATAAAGCTTTCTTATCTTTCAAATAATTCAGGCTAACACACATATCTCAACCAATCATAAACCAATCCAAAATAAATTTGCTGTGATCATACTCACAAATAACTGAGTGTTAAATGTGTTGAATATAATCATAGGAGTAATGGCAAATACTGTGAAGAAACATTCAAACTATAAAAGACTGCAACAAGGTGTGTGCGTGTGGTTTAATTGGGTTTGGGGTGTGTGTGTGTGTGTGTGTGTGTGTGTGTGTGCATGTATTTGCGCTTTGCAAGTGTGGACATGCTTGCATCTGCATTTATGTGTGCGTGTGTGTGTGTGTGTGTGTGTGTGTGTGTGTACTCAGTGGGCCCATGGTCTCAGAGTGTGGACCTAGAGCAGAGGGAACCGGCCATCTCCAGTTCTGTTTGCACAGGACGTGCCTCAGGAAGCTAAGACAACTGTTCATGTTTGCCCAGGCTCGCAAACCTCTCTTAATACATCCAACAGCTGCATTCTTTGACAGCGCCGACACTATGTTTATCAGTTGTTGTTTCTTTATACATTCATCCTATGGAATCTGTTGGATCACGACGACCTAGCCGACTTTTCCGAGGAAACACCCACCAGCAGTGGAGCCGGGGGATCGACGAATAATATCGTCCCTGTGCCTCTCACACAATGGAAAGGTCTATAAGAATATGGCAATTGCACCTGGATCAGCTGTCAGTCTACCTACTCATACAACAACTCTTCCACATTGCAAGGATTGTGTCACTCGCGGGAGCAACTGCTGTCTCACACAGAAAGCAGATGGTGAATTCCCAATCATTCTCCTTTATTGTTGGGTGATTTGGTGCCACCCGTTTCACTTATCAGCAGACTCACCTATAAGGATGAGAGTAACACTGTCCCTTCCAACATGCTGATATACAGAGTAGATACGACTATCAGCCGAGTCCACTGTCAAAACTTTCCACACTCTGATCTATCTGTCAAGATGCCCCAAAATCGTTTTCCTCCCCCCCCCCTCCTTCTCTCCTTCCTCTCCTTAGTGTTTCATTTCCTGCTTATACAGTAAACGGCAGTCTCACACCATTTCACGCAGGGCCTTTAAGAAAAAAAAAGTCATGATAGTACCAAAACATTGGCTATAATATACCATTCCCAGAGAGGCGATATGAAAAACAAATTGTTGGATGAACTGTGAGATCTTTGCAGAGTGGTGAGAGTGTGAAAGTGAGAGATGATGAGCTCCGTCTGGGCTTATTTGAAATGTTGATATGGTTTTCTCATACAATGATTACGCTAATTTATGTACCAAAGCCTGCTTTACACAAATCTGCCAAGGCCAATAACTGCACTCATAATCTCATGCATGCAGAATAATCACTTTGTGGTCTATTTGTTTATGAATGAAATGAAGGAATTACCCTAATGAAGATCAGCTTGCTTGTTGAAGGAATTGCAGCATTTCAACACCAAAAGAAAAATGCTTTGTCCTTTTGTATTCATGCTGGTGTGCTGCTACCTTAGTCATGAAACAATAGGAACTACTTTGTTTTTGCTAATGTCTGTGAAAATTAGGGACATGCAGTTCACAATAGGGATACTGAAACTGCTGCAAAAAAGACTGAGCTGCACACTTCCTGACCGACAGTCAAAACCACACGCACGTGGATGATGCTAAATGTCAGCAACAACAGTAAGTTTGGCTGATGGCTTTGATGCAACAAAGACGTCAGGTGGCATAATACAAGGTCACAGTATTTTGAATGCGAAAATTGGCTTTGGCTTGTTGTGACGATAAAAAAAACAACAGGGCCTACTATCCCAACAAACGGCAACGCATAACTTTCTGATATGTGAGGTAATAAACCTCCACTTATCTTTACGATACATAGCTTCACCAAAGCAAGTCACACAACTGCCTTCATTGGTGTATACACTGCGCCCATTACAGAATCATCAAGGCTGTGTTCTGGCGATATCAAAGGGAAACGTTCCTGAAAGGGTTGTATTTTTTTTTTAAACTATATTGGTTTGCTGATAGAAAGAAAATGAACCTGCTTTGAAATGCTACTGCAGCTCTGTGAAATACAGTCAGTTTTCCCCCTCTCATCACCAGGCAGAGCGTGGAAATGGTTAAATAAATCGCATGAAGCAGATGCCTCTCTCTCTCTCTCTCTCTCTCTCCCTCTCTCTCTCTCTCTCATTCTTTAGTGAAATCCATCAATCAGCATTTCATGCAGTTTGGGTTTGAACCACACCAAATGCACTAAAACAATAAACGTCTGTCTTTCAAGTCGCTATCTGGACTGGAACACATCTGGTGGCAAGGCTCATTTTGGTTTCCACATCGCTGAGTGACATTACAGACTCAATGGCTAGCTGAAAAATAAAGTACCCCTAAAAATCTTTCCATTTTTTTTCTCTCCATCTACAGCCCCTTCCCTCTCTCCCCCCCTCTCTCTCTCTCTGTTTTTTTGCTTTACACCCCAACACCCCCCACCCCCAATCTCCTTCCCCCCTCCCAGCACTAACCAGCTAACCCCTCAAATGCTATTCCACCGCCCCCATCCCCCAACCAATCAAGAACTGAATATAAAAAAGCACAAGGATACTGGGCTGCAGGGAGGCATGATGCAGACAGACACACACAGAGACAGACACAGAGACAGACAGACAGACAGACAGACAAGACAGTTTAAAACACCCTGGCACATCGCACTCCCCTACCACACGTAGAGGGGAGGAAACACGCACCCGACATCAAGCACAGGAGCCAGGAGTCAAGCCCGACTGTAGTATTTGGGTTTCAAGGGGCAGTGACGATAATTAGGGTTAATGTGATTTAATGAGGGCCACGAGTTCAGCGGGGGCTACGGCTGTTTCGATCCGGGATCAACGTCAAAATTGGAATTACTCTGACATAATGTGATGTGACTGTGTTTCATATCGAGTACAGTTTGCCGAGGATGTTACCAAACCAAAACCTACTATCGGGCTCATCCTAAAAGCAAGTTGGTGATTTATAACAAAAAATGTACTTGCTGGTTGATAAACTGCATTGTGATAGCAGTATAGAAATGATTTGGATAGCGGTACTGTATCAAAAAAGTGTATTGAGAAGAAAAAAAACTGCACTGTCATGACTGAATCCTTGGCAGTTTATACAATCAATCATCGACATAAATAGCCTGTTCCTATGGACCTAGGTGATTAAGTAGCTAACCGGGCAGGATAAACTATTCTATCTATTTTCAGCCACGGATGACTTATGACCCTCTTAACACCTTCTAGTAGCTCTGAGTCATGTCTAGTCTAGAGTATAAAGTACACAGAGCAATGGGAGTGCTGCAGAGTCTGTTTGAGGCTTTGTCTGTCACCTTCACTATCCTGTAGGTTAAACTGAAGTCCATAGTGGTAAATCCCCGAGCTCCTGACTGTTATGTACAATACTGTGTCCCTCTACTATTCTCTGCACAACCAATTGCTTTCCTCAAATACCACATGAAATCCCATGTAAAGGTAGCTGTGCAGTAGCTTTGAAACTGCCGCTGATGTGGCAGCAGCAACAAGCCGCTTTTTCCCACGAAGTAATTGAGAGCCGGATGAATTTTGGTACATCAACCTAAACTTTGGCACCATAAATAAATGATTAGACACAGAGGTGAAGCTGTGTAAGTAACTCTCACTTATTCAAAATTAATCCATCCTAATTTGAATGAAAAATGATTTCTGCACGGTTCTCTATTCCTCTTTCTTCTGTTTTTTTTTTTTTAACAAGTAATCAAAAAAAAAAAATATGCAGAAATAGTGCAGCTTTCTCCTACTGTAATGGTCTATGCACAGAACACAATCTCAGCCCCACGGCTCCAGAGAATAGCGCTGTAGCTACTTATCATTAACTCAAAGACACAATCAGCCCCAGGCGATCCGGCTTCCCTCCATAACCTTTTGACATTGCTGCTGGGGAGGTAAATGAGAGAAAAAGTTAGAGACAGACAGAGAGAGAGAGAGAGAGAGAGAGAGAGAGAGAGAGAGAGAGGGAGAGAGACTTGATCTTGATTAGTGCCAGGAAGTGGTTGCACCAAACAGAACTTCACAAAGTACACTCTGTAATGATTTTTTTTTTAAAAATACCACAAAAATACATAATGTTCATTCCACAACTCCAAATCGCTTTATCTATTATTTGCTTTGAGTTAATTGACTCAAACTGTGGATGAGTAATATCGGAGCCTCTTTCAAGTCTACCCAGTTTCAACAGCTCAGAATGGGTTTTTTTTTTTTTTGCTCTGGTGTGCATTTGAGGCATGCATGGGTTAACATTTTCCCAGTGAGAACGGTTGGGATATTGCAACTCGGACTGGCCAGTCAGCAGAATGTTATGAATGGGCACAATGAAAAACCCCAAGTCCACTCTGTCGACCCAAGAACGCTTTCCTCCATGTAATTAACTTCTCTCTGTGTACAGAATGAGGTATTGCTGGAATAACTGTTCTTTTTCTATTTCTATTAAGGTCATGTTTTGAAGAGACGAAAAAAAAATAATACATTCTGAGAATTCAACATGGAAAATATTTTCGCCACCCTGTCCATACTTTGAAGTATCCCATGACTAATACAGTGATTTGGATAGTGGTGGAAATGGAATGGACCACTTGAAAAGGAGTGGTACATGCTCTGCAAAAACCAGCCTCATTGCTCTTTAGGGGTAGAGATGTCAACTGCTATTACTCACTCGCATATAAAGATGTACAATAAACCATTACAAAGTACGGCACATATGGGAATTGCTGGAACAATGTATAACTGAGGGTTATATCATTAAGTCATGTTTCATAGATCTCGCCTCAAGGTATATTAGCAATGCGATATGCACTACACACACACACACAGAGTCCTCCACCAAATACTCAAACTCACTTACATATTAATGTTTTGATTGTGATATTACATCCTTTCCATGAATCAGTAAGCACTTGCACTGCACAGACTGTGTATCAATAAGTGTTTGCTCTGCACTGCGGTGAAAACAGCCTCCACATTTATAAATAACGTAACTTGGAACAGACTGCAACTATGTACAGAATAACATCTGTAAACCATTGGATTATAAACCTACAGTATAACTACAGTATAATTACATGAGAGCCTCTCTCTCGGTCGCAGCGCTGTTAGAAGGAAGAGGGATGAGGAGAAAGTGGAACAGCTACAGTAATCTATCCAACTTCATTTCACCGGAGTGATTCTGCCTGGGGGTATGCACAAGTCATAATGCATTTGACAAATAGTCTCCCGCTAAAACAGGCATTTGCGAAGAAGTGGCCTTTAGCGCTGGTATACACAGCCGAGTGTACGCTGAACAAACAAGCCTCCCACTCATCGAGGAAAGATACAGAGAGGCTTCAAAAAGATTAGGAGAAATCTTGGGCGAAAGTAAAGATGACTCACGGTGATTGTGCAAGTGCAGGACAATGCAACTTGGATGGAGTTGAGAAGATCACGGAGCCGTGGGGTTGATACCGGAATACAAATCGATTCTTTTCTCTTGTGTTGTTCTTCGCATTGTTCTGAAATGTTGATATCGGGCTCGCTTTGTCATGTAATTAGTTCCAGTGGATGCGTAAACAAGCATTATGCCACTTTTGTCTTCCATAATCTTCTTATCATTTTGTGTCTTGGTCATAAATCTGATTCTGATTAAATAGAGGAGATTAAAGCATACAGTACTTTGCACTGAATGAACCTTTTGATACCTTCATTGAAGAAGGTATGATAATTACATATATTGTTGATGTTGGATGACTAACTGCAGTGTTAAAGCCACAAGTATCTCTGACTGGAATTAAAAGAAAATTTCCTCTGATATTCTTATACTGTTATATGTCGTCAATCTGCGATGTTCGATACATCCCAGAAGTCATTTTGCGATGAAGTGTTGTAATTTACCATTTAGTTGTACCCACTTTCCCTCACTCTGCCTCGTTTACTTCTACTTCAGCTAGTGATTTCCTACATTTCCCAGAATGACTTTCAACAACCCCCCGAGAACTCGCCTGGACTTTTTGCATCCAGCTGTTGGTTTTGCGTGTAGGAGGAGAGAGCAATAACGATAGCATAGTGATAGCACTAGTAATGCAAGAGCGTGAGAGTTTCCAGTCGAGAAGAACTGAAAGTGCCCTTTACTCAAAACACAATGTGTCCTGCAGCTGCATTGCATTCTGGTCTATTGAGGCTCATGGCTGTGGAGAAATTGGTCTCTCTTCCTCTTCTACGATGGATTTTCTCCTGTATGATTGTTGAACGTCGGTGCAAAATGGTGAGTCTAGAAAGAAGGCCTTTCTCTTCAATTCTGAGGGACTGACACCAAAACCTGATGTTTAACATTTAGGTTTCAGGTCGTTGATTTTTTTTTTTCTCCTATTAAACTCCATAGTGGCTACGCTGGAATTATCTCAAGATGACATCATGCCCTCTACATTTGGCCACTTATCCACAGGAATAAGAAAAATACACCATTAAACAACAAAATGGATGCAGGAGTGCAAGGTACGACAACATTCTGCTCTCTAAACAGTATTTAAGTATTTTAGGTTGGATTTTTGCTTTAAGTATGAAAACCACCGACTAGAGTCAAAGGTCAAGTGTATTCATGCTTTCGTTATATTGACTTATCTTCTCAATATGACTCGTAGATCCATATTCCTGACATGCATCAATCAATCAAGGACCAGGATCAGTCTGAATGTGGCCAATCAGGTTGAACCAGTTTCAACTTGCACATTCTTCGCGTTCCTCAATCATTAACCCTTTCAGGTAGCAAACACATGCATGTCCAAGTATATGCACACAGCACAGATGCAAACACACACAAAGACACAAATACGCAAACACATAATTGCCCGCCAACGAAAACACATTTACACACAGTTAATTCTCACAAGGCCTCCCAGTTACTCTGAGCAGCAGACGTTTCTGAGTTTACAGCACTAGAACAGGAAGTAATGAGCATTTATATATGGACTGCCCCACTTAGTGTTGTGTCCACTTCCTGGTCGATGCGTTTAACTGTACAATAATACATAATCAGACTAATGAGTATCACACAATGTATCTATATTCTGCCGTGTTTCAAGTGCAGACGATGGTGAATCAACACGTTCATCCAGCAGGCTCTTTGTGAATGGCAGGGCAAAGGAGAAGAGGTTTGACATTGTTCATACTCTACCTGTTCACAGGCCTGTCAACAGCTCTCACAACAGAGATCATTTCTAAACCCTTCTCGGACCCAAAATTTGTGCTTGTGACCAAATCCAAAACTGGTCTTCCTGCTAAAATCAGTGGGTTAGACTGATATTCCCTAATTTCCTCTGAAAAGCGCTATAACTATTCAAGGTATGAGTGCAATAGATATAACTGATTGTATAATGGAATTAAGAAAAAGAGACAACTTTTTTTACCCCAAGGCCCAATGTTTCCCAAATGAGACCTGCAGGTGACCCAGCCTTGAGCCACTGTGGCGCTGCTAACACACTGCTAACCCAGGGGGGTCGACCTGTACAAGTAACCTCATCCTGCTCCTGAATTGAGACCGCCGTAAAAATGAACTATTGCCAAAATGTCATTTAAAGCTCTTGTATCATTAGTCAACTGTTATGTAAGGTGTAGTAGTAGCAGCGCAGTACAGATAATGTGTCACTTTACATCTCAGACACGCCCGTTACTTTAGTAATGACAATGTTATATGATTCTGTCCTTGAAACCCAACCCCGCTTCTTACCAGGCCCGGCCAGCAACCTCTATGTAAACAGGAGCTCACTGAATCATGGTTAGCTGCTACAGCGCATACTGTATATACTAAAAGACCAAGGCCTTCGTCGGAGAAAGCCACGTCTCACTGTGATCTTAAATCAACATCTTCCGCTACTGTGTATATGCCCGTGTGTGTGTGAGTGTGTGTGTGTGTGCGAGTGTGTGTGCTTTTATTTCTATAAAAGCACATAGACAGAAAGATTACGAAAACCCTCAAAAGTGAGGACATTTTGCCAGTCCCCACTTTTTCATGGGGCTATTTTAGAGTTAGGGCTTGGGTTTAGGGTTCAGGTTGTAATTAGAATTAGAATTAGGATTAGGATTAGGATTAGGTTTAGGTTAAGGTTAAGGTTAAAGTTAGGGTAAGGTCTAAGGTTAGGCATGTAGCTGAGAGGTTTAAGGTTAGAGTAAAGGGCTAGGGAATGAATGTAGTCGATGAAAAGTCCTTACATGTATAGCAATACAAACCTCTGTGTGTGTGTGTGTGTGTGTGTGTGTGCGTGTGCGTGTGTGTATGTCTGATTGCTTGCGTGTGTGTTGTGCATGCATACATGCAGGTGTGTGTATGTGTATGTGAATTGGGCAGGTTAACAACTCACAGATTGTACTATGCTATAATGTTTCACTTTGTCATCTGCAAATGTTAATCGCCTGCTGGCGTTTCTCCAGGTGCTAAGCAAAGCAAACCCATTTGGATGGCTGTGGGTATTCCTGCTTATAGCCCTGCCCAGTGTTTACTGACAAAATGTTTACACAAGTTTTACCTTGACCACAGGAGAAACTGCAGGCTTGTTTCTGGTGAGCTGTAATCTGTGACTATCTAGGCATGTTTGTACATTTTGTCATGTGTCTGAGTGTAAAATCCTTATCAGTATAGGAAAGAGTCGAGACCGTTCTACCACATGCAAAGAGTGGAGCGATGAAAAAAGTCTTAACAGTATGGCATTTCAGCAGAATAATCAAGGACACCATGAATTCAGTTAAAATGTGAAACTATCCAAATAGGGCTAACGCACATAAATCTTGGGGAACCTTATTTCAGACAGAAGCGATACTGAACAGTGATGGATATAATGTGTGTATCGTACCTGTGCGCACTGCAAATTGTCAGTAAAAATGTTTGGGGATCTGAAAAATATTGGCGACGATTTAAATACGCAAGTGCAATTGGCAACTTCTCGCGAGTATGATAAGAAAACAAAAACTAATAAATCAAAAAATCAAAAGTTTTTTTTTCCATTAAACATTTAACCCGATAGAAATTAATGTAACTACAGGTGTTTTCTTTTTCTACAAGTCACTGATGAATAATTAAGTCCCAAAAGAGTTATTGTCTACATATTAGTTCAATTAGATGCATGTCTAAATAAAGTGCATAGTACTACATTTGCAAAATGGTCATAAAACGGTAACAGCTTCTGAGAATATACTCTTCAGGCAAATAGTTTCACCGGGCAATGAGACGCAAGAGACAATAACGTGCAAAATACTGGTCAGGTCCTGGGCTTTAGTACAGATGCCCCAGCTCCTACCATGCTATCACTATCACATCTAGATGCAATCTTAATCTGATAATTGCATATTAATTGTTCCCATATGGGAATATGCATGAAGCAGATTAGTAGCCTACCTTTTTATTTTCGTAGACAGGACGGAAAAGTTCAAGAAAAAAATCCTGATCTACATATTTTCATTTCAAATGAGACACACGTTCGATTTCTGTCCAGTTTGTTGAGGATAAATGTAGAGAAAGCGATGCTCCGGTGTTCCCAGTGCGCTGGAGAGAGCAGGTTTTGGTGCGCACCTACTTTGCTCACAGGACAGTCACAACGCACCTACAGTTTATTCTGAGGAACATAGTCTATTGCCAATTAAAGGAGAAAAACACGAAAAAAGTGCTTAAAATAGTTGCCATGTGTGATGTCGCTGCAGAGTTTAAAACAGAGCACATGAGAAAATGCCACAAAGTTGAGGGAATGAGTCAGTGCTGTAGCATCGACTCCATTCATTCAGATTCTACATTTGTTACGAGAGAACTGCAAGTGCAGCACTTGTCACTGTTCGTCTCCCTGACCTGTAATACACTCGCATTGTGCATGAGCATACAGATGGGCCACCATGTGCGGCCAATACACTTATTTGACCATGCAACCCACCGAGGACTGCACATCTGATAGACTGAGCTCGGAAAGTAGCGATAAATAGGCTATTTACCTTGTTGGAGTGGTAATAGTCCAAACTGGAGTCAGTTGGTAATGTACATGAACCCACGCTTGAAGGGGGAGCTGGATAAAACCTCACGTCCATCTCAGAGTCCGCAAGACTGACGGCATGAAAACGCAGCTCCAAAAAAAAACCTGTGCGACTTCTCTCTCTCTCTCTCTCTCTCTCTCTCTCTCTCTCTCTCTCTCTCTCTCTCTCTCTCTCTCTCTCTCTCTCTCTCTCTCCCTCTCTCTCTCTCGTTTAGTGTATTGTTAAACCGAACAAAAAGTAACAGAGTGAAAGAAAAAGAGGGCTGAGTCTCTCTAATCGTCCTCTCTTCACATCCGTTCTGCACTTCAGCACTATCTGGGTATTCAGCACAATGATGCTCTAATGCTATATAACCTCACTATTAGCGCTAAAGTTCACTTGGAGAGAGGGAGAGAGGGAGAGAGAGAGAGGGAGCAGCGGTTTGGCTCAGTAAATGTATCTCGGAAAATAAAAAATAAAAAAACAACCGTTTACTGAAGTTGTTTAACAGCGACCCAAAACGGCAGTATTGCATGTGAAGATGCAGAGTTGATCTTGTCGGTGTTTTCTCCCAAAACGCCCCTTCTCTGTTTCTATTTTTCCAGACGCGCTAGCTGTCGCTTTTGTCATGTGGGAGCGCTCGTCCATCCATGCGTTCCCGTCCACACTGACTGCTATGCTGCGACCTCTACCGGTGAGAGCAGGAACAGCAGAGAGGGGGAGCAAGAGGGTTGAGGGGGTATAATGAAGGGTGAAACCCACCTAAACTCAGTTCGGACACCTTTTAATTTGTGGAACAGAGTTAATCCGTCTTTTCGTGGTCCTGAAGTTAGGGGGTCAACTCCCACTGGGACGGCCCAGCTAAAAATATATGCATACTGTGAAGTACTTTGTATGAAAGAGCCTATAACCACATGGCATATGTTGTGTTTTTATGCTGAAATAAACTTTATATTGTAAATTCATAGTATGAAAAACCTCGCGGCAGCATCGAACTGATCTATCCTATGTTATACATGAGGACTGGGTCTTTTAAGGAAAATAATACATAAATTAACACTTTTTCTGAAAAGGACATGTTTTTTTTTGTGAATATTTGTGGTTGTTTGCCTAATGTTGATCATAGTCTGGAGGTCATAGTTTATCCACCATCTTATTTACCACTGCATCCCTGGGTATGTGTACTGTAGCTGGACGAACATCTGCTACAGTGTAATGCAGCACAAGCTGAGTATGTGAAGGTCATGCACTTCACTGTACAAATAATTGAGGACAATTAGTAAGCTGTAGCAAATGATTCAAAGCTTCTTGTACTGCTCAGTTATCTTTCTCCAGTTTTCAGGTCAGTGAAAAAACTCACAAATCATTGTCTGTGTGTTTTATTTTATGTGGCACAGAGCAACAACAAAAAGGTACTATACTTGTATATATACAAGTACTATGGCCTGTGTTACTATGGCCGGTGTCACAGACTGGGGCGGGGCAAACATTTCTGCCTGGCTTCTGGCTTTGGAAGACAGTGGTGAATGTCCATTAATACAGATCAAACTGTCCTAAACATTAGGTTACTAATAACTAGGTTAGTTATTCCCTTAAAAAGACTGCAGAAAACAAAACACTGAATATATTTTGTATACTTTTCATATCCTGTAACCCTAAAACCAGATGTAGTTGTAAATAAGAAGGTGGGTAAACTAGGACCTCCAGTTTGTGATCATCATAAGGCAATATTTTCATAAATGCATCAATGCATGAATTTGTGTTTTTCTTACTCCTTTAAAGACCCAACCCTCATAAATTACATAATTTTTATACCGCTTATTATGATATATATATATGAATTTAGGCCATAAAGGTTTATCACAGTAAAAAGGTGGGTAAACACTTTTCCACAAATAAAAAAGTGGTTAAACTGAATTTACATGGGTTTACCGTCTACTGCATCACTGCCTACAACTATTTCACAAATTCACCTATGGATTATGATCACCATGGCATGGTTTTTGCTTTTATTTTGATCCATTTCTTCTAGTCAGTAGGCAGCTGACTACATAGTGAGAATAGATAGACTTCTGCATCAGAGTCATTGTAACCTCTGGTGTTGACATGGTAGCTGAGATAATACAGCAATGACATTGCTGCTGTGCTCCAGTTCTGACCCTGCTACACACACACACACACACACACACAGACACTTTCTCTCTCTCACTCACACACACACACATACACACTAACACACACACACAATCACACACCTCTGGACAAACGCAACGAATTCGCACAGCAGCCGACACAACAGGACGTAAACACAGAACAATGTGCAAGCAGACCTTCAAATAGGGGCAGAGAGGGAAAATAACATTGCTCACAGCCAACTGTTTATCTCACTGTTTCTAAGAAAGGGAGGAGGGAGGGGTGTATGTGTGTGCGTGCATGTGCGCAAGTCTGCTCCCTAGTATGTGTAGAAGAAAGGCACTTATGTGTTTTTGTAAGGCAGAGCAAATGTGTTTGCCAGTAATGTATGTAGGTTATGCATCCCTGCCTGAGAGAGACTGCCAGTGTGTACGTGTTCCCTGTTTGTGTGCCTTTAATGCATGTGTGTGTGTGCGTGTGTGTGTATGTAGGTGGGTGGGTGTGTATGTGTTAACCAAGCTGCTAGTGTCATCCCAGTGGGTGACTTGTTGGCCCCCTTAGGACTGTGCCTCTGTCAGTGTAGCTATTACGCAGCGTGGTGGCTCGGGCCCCGGGGTGTGAGCCTGCTTAATACCAGGCACAGATGGGTCGCGCCATGGGCTCGCTGTGGCAGTCTGCCATCGGCTGCCAGCTCAGGCCGTCCTGACTCGACACTCATAAGGTTAACTGTCACAAGGATACCGATTCCTTCTCATTCCGTCTGTCTCTGCGCCCCTGTCTGTCTGATTTGTCGGTCTTCTCTGCCTCTCTGTCAGTCTCTCTCTCTCTCTCTCTCTCTCTCACTCTCACTCACTTTCTCTCTCTCTTTCTCTCTCTCTCTGTCTGTCAGTTGTTCACTTGCTCTCTCAATCTTTGTTACAGGGGGAGGATACACACGGGTATCTGGCACAGGCACACCAATGGCTTCATGGGAATGGAATGTGTAGTGCTTGTGTAGTGGCCCTGCATCACATACTGTACCGGCCCAACAGAGAGGGAATTATGGCAAGAAAGATGGGTGATAAAAAGATAAAAAAAATGTGTGTGTGTGTGTGTGTGTGTGTGTGGGTGGATGAGGAGGGGGGGGGGGGGGGGGTAATTTGTGAAATGAAAAAAAAAAGAAAGAGCTAGAGTTTGGCTGAGAGTGGAGAAGGGATCGGGTGGAATTAGTGAGGGGGGAATGTTTGGTGGGGAGTCAGTTTGGTGTTGCGTGGAAAATCGGGGAGACGAAAGGCAAGAGATGAAAGAGGGAGAGAAGGCAATATAGGCACCTTCCCGCTAACTTTAAAGACGTGTAATATTCCAGAACAATGTCTTTCTAACGCAGGATGTGAATTATTACGTCTACCTTACTCTCATGAAGTACATTCATCCACTCAGGGGCAATTAGTGGAACAAACACAATCACTTTTTTATTGCCTTGATAAGAGCTCCTGCTGCCATTAGGGAATGAGAGGAAAATATAAAACAGTATAGTCCATTAAGAGTTACCACCTTGTCGGTATTTAGAAGATGTCAGCAGTACTGTTTTTATAACTTTGCTGGTTCACACATTACAGTTGAGCATGAGTGACTCTATTGTCCTGGAGTTGATAACCTGTTGATTTCATCCTCAAAAGTGTTATCATTTTGTAAGTAAAGGACTTAAGTTGGTTGATAACTTCAATAATATTCCATATGAGTTGTACTTTTATGGGGGCAATGGGTTTTAGAGTGAAGATGTCATTATTATTATTTTTTTAATTGTGTGGTATTTATAATAATGATAATGAATTTTATTTATATAGCACACTTAATTTTGGAATGAAATATTTACTGATGAGTGATAAAAGACAAAGACAGAAACTTTTTCTTCCTCTTCTACTCTTCCCCTTAGATCTCTCTTACTGTGTCTAACTGAGCTGTTGTCAATTCTTCCTCCACACAGGGAAATGCACATTGATTGCCACTAATGAGTGATAAACAACCCCAAAGAAATCATTCTTTCTTTTATCTATTAACATAATAACACTTTCAGGAGGAGCCATTGTATTCTATTTCAGTGTTTCTTAAGTGGTCCACTCTTCCTGCACACAAGAGAATACACATTACTCTCTCATCTGTAACAAATAAGCAGGGTTATGCAAGTGTTATTTAATGTCAAGATAATAAGACCATCAGTTCCCCCCACTAGTTATGAGAACCGAAGCTGTCAAGGTGTAGTTTCATCAGAGACCACAGGACTTTCATCGTTGGTCATTTGGTGTAAAATATTCATGCATATTCTCTCATAAAACAGGCCGACACTTCCAGCTTCAGAAGCCACTGATAGTTCCTGCTGGAACTTTTGGAGGTCAAGTACTTTCTCTCCTAAAGTCCAAACATTACGAGGTTAATTTTCACGTGGATGTTGCTCCAGTTTTATTCAATTTCGATCATATTTTTAAGTCCTAAATGTCATTACCTTTCTCCCTGATTGAATCTAGCACTAATGTAAACGTTGTAACAGCATCGCCTCGGTCCACTGGTAGTAATTCCATATATGGTTGTCCTGAATACAGCAAACAGCAAAGTAATGGTAAACAGGAAATAGTTCAATAGGTCCATTAACCCGAGCAATGACTCATTAATGACCATAATCTACACAGAAACACACTGTTTCTGCAATATTAGACAGAAGCAGCCACAGCAATCTCTGACTTCTAAGTGATCTTCTCTCTAAAAGAACACTGCTTTAGATGTCATCAATGTAAAATTAGGCTACAGCGAAGGGAGAGTGATTTTATAAATATTTTGTGGAAAAAAACAGGCACCTGGTTATGTTGAAAAGACTTGTCATTTGTTTTCTGTGAAGCACTTTGTGACAGACCAGCTTGTTAAAATGCTTTATAAATGCATTTGACTTTGGCTCTGACTTTGACGTTGGTTCTCATACATTGTATTCCACTTTATGTCAATTTGAACTGTATCATACTGGTACTTAGGTACTTAATTTTTCACATTCACATCTCTGCCAGATTCCAGCTACCTAAATATGCTGGATGAATAACCATTCAGCTCTGTACAAGTTAGGTTTGTTCTCCTCAACAAAGTCAAATGATTTCTATTATTCTGTTCAATAATTCTATTATTATAAACCTGGAAGATGAGGGAATTAATTTTAATGGGACTGAAGGAAAGTATTGTGAAGAGAAACAATGGGAATGATGACACAGAGCAGGTGAACAAAAAGCAGAGAGGGTTTGGCAGGATATGATTCTGTTTAACAGGAGAGCATAATGGCTCCTAAGACTCTATCTGGACACAGAAAGTATAGCTTCATATTGACCAGGACTTCGACACTGTGACCAGAGTCTCACAAAGGACACTATTCTTGTCTAGGGATATTCTAGTGCATCGCCAAGAGCTACTGACTCCCAGTAAACATGGATTTTATTTGCTCATCTGTGAGATCGTATTTCTATATTTTTATTGTTTCAGAGAGAGGAGACTGCCTTTGGCAAGTAAAGAAGTACATTGTCAAGCCTGTAACTGACAAAAGGCTACTGTAGACATTTCAAATGACCAGTGAAAGCATTAAACCTAATGAATATATTTTGATGCAAGACTCATAACATTTCCTGACATAGCATGTATTGAAATTCAAATCCTTTACGAGTGCAAATAAAATGAAATGAAATGTGCGGCAGTTCCAGAATACCAAAGACCATGGGCCAAAGAATGTTTCGCAGAATTTGCACTTCTCTTTACCAAAGCACAGTTGAGTTTTGTATCAAAGCTTGTGTGAATAAATTCTGTGTGAGGCTGTGGCAGGGGCACCACAAAGGGCTGTTCAATGCTGAACCTTTGCTAACCTTTTCTAGCCACTGACCTTCAATAATGAGACTATGTTGTCTCTTGTTCCTTTGGACAATCGGCCATTGAAACAACTGCTATTCATGGAGTCCGCTCCACCCTCTGCGTGACCCTTTTCCATACTAGTAATTAGCTGCTGTTGCATTTCCACCACATGCAAACTGACCACATACAATATTCACTGTTGAATGTACAGATATGGCATTCTATTATAGTATATTATTTGTTACACCATCTCTATCATTTGAATGACTGCACATCACATGTAAACAGATTCAGACGCATTCTGACTTGTCAGTCTGTGCATCAGAAATAAAAAGGATGAAAATCAAGTAAATTCTTTTTACAGTGAAAATGTTCTGATTTTATAATGATTTATAAAATCAGGATTTACATGATTTACATGACATTGTCAGAGAGATGAGGTGACACAATGCAAATCTGCCGTTTTTTTAGACAATAACCTTATGCCTTAGATATATTATGTTCCATAAGAATTATGTGCTATTTCAACGCATCTTTTTACAGCCCCCTCATCCCCTCATCCTCCCATTCCAATCGTGAATAAACCCTCCTCTTCATCATCCTCTCATTCTCCAACCCTCTACTTGTGTTGCACATGAGCAATGAGAGGGGGATGGTAGCGAAGATGAATGAAGCAGGGAGTGGGGAATGAAAGGAGGGAAAAAAGAAGAGAGCAAGATTGGGAAAAATGCCCTTTGACTGGATTTAAAAGTCTGTGGCATTTCATTTTCAGAGAGAGGGGAGCTTCATCTCCTTCACATCCTTTAAGGGCCAACCTAATTGATTAATGTTTCCATCTCATTGGGATGGGGGGTGGGGGGAGGGGGGGGCATTTGAAGCTTAACTGAAGCCTTTTACATCCTCAGCCTTAAAACAGAACCACCAGAGAAAGAGATGATGACAGAACGAAAGACAGAGTGATGAGACAAAAGTCTAAATTTTCAATAGATGAGTAAAATATGTTGAAGGTCGAAACTGTGACAGTTTTTCCACAGAGGGGCCTTCTGCATCTCTG
The DNA here is from genome assembly GCF_048128805.1 of Centroberyx gerrardi. Taxonomy (NCBI): domain Eukaryota; kingdom Metazoa; phylum Chordata; class Actinopteri; order Beryciformes; family Berycidae; genus Centroberyx; species Centroberyx gerrardi. Next base: position 14,111,424 of record NC_136001.1, read on the forward strand.
TCTCTGTGATACAGCCAGTCACTCGTGGACATGTCTTACCCACTACTGTAAAATCTCCCTGTAATGAAATAATGTGCACGGTTTAGGCAATAAGGTATTCAGTTTTCAAAGAGACTCTTTGGGTTTCTGCACCTGTCACAGGGAGCCAGGAGTTGCTGCGGTCATAGGCACTCTGTGTGATTGGTAAATCTAATCTAAGAAAATCCATTGCCTCTGGACTTTCCACTGGAAGTCAGGTCTGAGAAACATACATTAGCGATATCAAATCTCAGGTTGAAAGGAAAAATATATATTTATATCTTGATAATTTAGTGCTCCGAACAGGTGGAGCTCTCACCGATAACAAATTCTTAAGTATTTTATTTTTTAATTCATGACACATGATACATAAGGTCTTATACCAATTTCACGCTTTGCCTGCCCTACAGTGTGTGTCACATGAGCACAATGCTGATCATGCCTGAATAGGAGCAGTGGAAATTAATGAGAAGAGAAATTCATAACATCATAACACTCCATGTTCAGGTGTAAGCCCATCAACTTGGCGTGATGAGAAAAAGAAATCACGAAAATCAATTAATACTAAATTTTATCATTATTTGCCCTTTGCATGTTTTTGACAGCAACACGGAAATATTTATATATCGAGGACTCTCAGGGCATTTCCAATCGCACAACAAAACCAGTGGAGAGAAGCCAAAACAATTGTGACCTTTACCCAACATGGTATATTAAATATGAAAGGTCAGCTGCATGGTGGGGGAGGGTGGCACTGAAGTCTAGCACAGGAGACATAGACAAATACTGTAATATCTATCAGGCAGATACCCGTGCTGCTTCCAGAGGTTATTTGAATGTGAGGGGTGTAGCAGCAAGAGAGGGAGAAAAAAAAAATACATGGTTGAATCTCTCACTGGTACCCATCCGCTGCTCTTTGCAATTTGAGATGCTGTGCAAAATATGGGCCATTTCTGTGAACCCTCTGAGTTCTGTTGTTGTCATTTTTAGTTTTGTTTTGTTTCTTTTAACTGAAGCTGCTCAAAAACAGCCATGCAAATTATTTCCATTCTCTATAATTAAGTCTCCTTTTTATTATTCAAATGTCTTCTGAAAAGGGAGTTGATCATTCAGCTGCCAATCACTTGGCCCATTGCTGGAACATGCATCTAGTCATTAGCCTGCACCAACATACAGTCCATCCACACTCAGTGGCTGAAAATTATAACTACCATTCTACACATTTAGCTGATGCTCTTACTCAGAATAACTTGTAGTAAGTTTGACAAGCTTAATCAATTTCAGTTTTAGCTTTATTAATATTTGACTTAAATGTTAATACTGTATCTTGAAGTGAAAATCAACCATGTTAAATATATTCATGTTTTCAGCATGTTGGAAAATGGACAGTGGAGAGAAAGATATATATGTAATTCTGTCTCTGGAAAATAGATTGCAGACCATCTCGAATTGAGTTAAACATCGATATTTTTGATTGGATTGCTTTCAAATTAAATTTGAACTTAAAAAGACACGGTCTTTAATGTTATTTTGGCTTTAAAAAGTCTATAAAATCATTGCTTTGAAACCCATATACCATCGCATGAGCCTGATCCAAATCCATTAAGTTTATTAAAATGTTTAGAACAGGTATGAAAAGAGAGAAATCCCACTGAGAAATGGCATGTACAGATCCTGACACACTGAATCAAAGTCCTGTCATTCTCTCTCAGGAATTACAAAGTCTGATTTTTACAAGATTATACATTTTACAAACATATTCTCTCCTATCTGTGCCAATCAACCACATTCTGACATAAAAAATGCCAAATGCCTTTCATATTTAATTTTATTTCATATCTAGCAAATATCCTTACTAATATTCTAATGACAGTGGTATACCTGTACCTACGAAACTTCCTCTGTGCAAGATCTGGCAGTAATCGACTGGGCCCAAAGTGATAATGACTAGGCACTTATCAGATAGTAGCACCAGATCCGCCTGGCACTAGACACCTAGCTAAAGCTAATAACCTAAATGTGGAGCTCTGAATGGGATCAAAGGAGGCACCAGTCACTCAGGGTGATTGCTCCCATCACAACAATAGGCAACCTACAGGGAGGAAATGCAATAAGTCTTTGTCTTGTCCCTTGCCTGACCTTGACAATGGTGTGTCAGGCTTTGCTGATGATGGACGTTTAAACTGATTAGGCAAGGATCATCGATAGAGAGTTCAAAGAGGAGGCATGTACAGTAGTGGCCAGTGACGGCTTCTGTTTAATGGTCAATTGATCTGATAAACATACTTGAACATACAAAAACTCCCACATTATTTCAAACAATGCAGTGCGACTTACTGTATCCATGTTGTATAGGCCTACCACATGGATTTCACCTGCCATAGTAAAGCACTGACATATAGTTTTGAATGTATTCATTGATGTTCAAAAGGGACAGGTAACTTGCTCTCAGGGGCGGACCGGCCATCTGGAGCGCCTGGAGTTTTCCCGGTGGCTGGTCGACCTGTGGGGCCGGCAGCGAGCCAAGCAACACTGATACAAAAAGATTTTTAAAAAATCCCTGGCTGTAGATTGGCCAGCCACAGGAGGGTGACAGGGGTGGGGGGCTGAAAAATCGAGAGAAACAAGTGAAAACTAGCTTAGTGCTAGTTAGATGCTTGCCACCTGCGGGCTTATCGGCAAGTTGTGGTTTATAAACTTGAAACTTCACGCCTGGATTTGTGTTATTGATAAAATCTAAGTATATTTGATTTCAGGATTAAAGTTGTGAATTTTAAAAGTATTGTTTTTCTATTATGTTGTAGACATGAAACGGTTAGACAGTTGATAACATTGAAGTTTAATGTGTGACAGGAGAGTAGTTATTTTGTGACAGCATTCAAATGGTACTAGATCACAGACTTTGACTGTAAAGAATAATTCCTGATCTATTTGACAGACCTATTTGACCACACCAAATATGTTGCTAGCCAGCTAACCAGCTATACTGGCTAGTTGGTTATGCACTAATTATTCATATTTACTTATGAGATAAATGTAAAATCCATATATATTTTACATGGATTACATGGAATATTTTTTAGCTCATTTGTACATTTTCTATCCATTTAATGTTAGCTCTGACTGTTTTTACATGCATGCGCCACAGGTAAAGATATTTTTAAATCAGTTCTGCCATTACCTCTCAGACTCATTCACTCCCATTCAATTCCAAACGGCATAGAAAACAACTCTGTCGACGTCTAATTCAGTCGGTAAAGGTAATCCATCAGTGTGAATGAAAAACCAACAAAACCCAAGCGAGAGACTACAGTGAAATTGCTTAAATCACAAACTTAGAAAGGCCATGTATTTCCCTCGCCATTTTCCAACATGGAAAAGATGCAGGTAAATGCAAGTAGAATCACCAATTGCAACGCAGCCCCACCACAAGCAGGCGTGACAATATTTCTCGCATGCGCTTTTCAGCAAGGACCCTTCAACGAGGACGTCTCAACTTGGACATCAACATGAACCAGAATCTTAGGGGAAATACATCTTAGGGAGCGCACTATATCTTGGATGCTCGCCACCTAGTGGCAAGCATCAAAAAATATATAGTCTCCTGAGGCAGATGCAACCAAATGCTACAAAATGATTAATTTATTTTGTAGCACTAGAACTAACATCAGTGCAACAAGTGCTAGTTCTGCTAACATGAAGGTACTGTACAGCGCATGAATGTTGCCACTTAGTATCCTAGCTGTAGTGCTGGAAATATCATTATTCAGCACACATGAACAAACCAACAAAGTGGTAAATATGAGCAGGAAACATTAGAATCATGGGATATTGGGAAAGTCTAAATTTTCTCTGATACCTGAATTGACGAGATATGAGTTTTAGTGGGCAAAGAGCATGGAAGCCATGTCAACAATTGATGGTAAAAGTGATGCATTTTATTCCATTGTGTCTGGTATTCTGTGTAAATAATTAGTAGTTTTGAATGTTTCTATGTCCATGAGGTTTAACTTTTAGTTGCCAGAGATGTACAGCAACCTTTGGCTAATAATTTTAATTAAAATATCAATGCATGCATGACAAGTCATATTTATGACCTCCAATTTCAGCAGTAGGAGCTTACGAGGAGCACTTGAAGGCATCGTTATACCATCTTAGTTTTATTCCAGGCATGATGGGATACAGAATAATTCATCCAAATGTGGAGTTTAAAATTAAAATGTAGCGCCCAATATGTAAAATGCCAAATTCACTTTAAAGATTCAATAAAAAAAATAGGCTCTATCACTAGTAATACAAGTTCTACATGCCCATATTAAGAGGGGCAGGGTATGGCACTTTTGCTGTGGATCTATAAAGACTAATACACTGTATCTTTGTGTGCATGCCAGTCCAGTCCTACACATCATATCACCAACTTAATCTTCCAGTTATATATATAACAAATGCAGTCATAAATATTTTGAAAGATGTAATTACTGTGTAGCCATAGTCATACTGAGTGAAGAGGAATTGCAAGTATTAATTTACAAGGGAATAACACTAAATCTAATTTAAATATTATACTTGTGGTCTCAGTTCAGAAGTAGAACATGGACACTGATCCACAGAAAATAATCTAGGATCCTCTCACAGTCTCCTTTTCCATCTTTTTCCAATTCCTTCGCTATGTACATCAATGTGATATTGCACATTACAATTGTTCCTGCTATAGGAGACCATCCATTCATCTATCCAATTTCTTTCTGCTTATCCAGGTCAGGGTTACGGTGGCAACCGGACAAGCCCAGACATCCTCTTCCCAGCAACCTCCAGCTCCTCCTGGGGGATCCCGAGGTGTTCCCAGGCCGGTTGGGAGCAGTAGTCTCTCCAGTTTGTCTTGGGTCTGCTCCAGGGTCTCCCAGTTGGCCATGCCAGGTGCCCAAACCAACTGGCTCCTCTCAATGTGGAGGAGCAGCAGCTCAAATCTAAGGTCCTCCCAGATGACTGAGCTCCTCAACCTATGAGCCCAGCTACCCTTTGGAGAAACCTCTTTTTAGCAGCTTGTATCTGCATTCTCGCTCTTTTGGTTACTTCCTGAAACTTGTGACTATAGGTGAGAGTCTGAACAAAGATCGACTAGTAAATCGAGAGCTTTGCTTTGTGGCTCAGCTCTCTCTTCTCCACCACGGTGCGATGCAACACCCACATCACTACAAATACCCAAGCTCCTCCACTTGGGGCAGCCTTTCACTCTCCGCCTGAATGGGACAAGCCACCTTTTTCTGGGAGAGAACCATGGTCTCAGATTTAGAGGTACTGACCCTTATCCCAATGGTGCCACACTCAGCAGCAAACCGCTCCAAAGCACATTGGCAAACACAGGGGCCAAAAGGACGACATCATCTGCAGAGATGCCACCCTAATGCCACTGAACTGGACTGAACTCTCCAGACCTCGGCTGTGCCTTGATATTCTGTCCATGAATGTCACAAACCAAAAATGAGAACACAGCTCTCACTCTGAGTATATAACTAAGAACCAAACGGCTCACAACAGCGGGCCTGGCGCCCCATCCTGCAGCACCTCCCACAGGGTCGGTTGGGGAATACAGTCATAGGCCAAATCCACAGAACACGTAGACAAGGTTAGCATGCTCCCAGGACCCCTCAATTATCTGTGAGATGGTGAAAAGCTGGTCGAAATCTGAATTGTTCCTCCTGATTCTGTGGCTTGACCGTCAGTCAGAGTCTCCTTTCCAGCACCTTGGCATAGGCTATCCTAAGGAAGGTACGATCCCCCGATACCAAACCCTCAAGAATCCTCCAGGATTGGCATGGGTCTCCCTAAACTAGTATTGTATCATTATGCCTTCTGCCTGAGACATATAGCTCAGTGGACATTGCCACCTGAAAGGGCCCCTCCCTGGTTTGAGATTGAACGGAGACTGTTCTCCTCACTTGCCCCTATAAATGCCCTGTCTAGCAAAATACCCTCTGAATTACAATCTCACCCTATCATAGCCAACCTCTACAATGTATGGAAGAAGGTTTCTCAAGCTTATCATCTGAATGTTTATCTTAACTCTGAATCCTGTATGGAATAACCCAAAGTTACGAATTGATAAACACTCCTTTTTATGGAAGGAATGGGTAGAAAAAGGAATTATAACATTAGCAGACCTATATGAGGGAGATAGTCTGAAGTAATTTGAGAGGTTGGTTAATGAATACAATCTGCCCAGACATAGTCTCTGGAAGTATTTGCAACTCCGACACCTGCTAGTCTACGTTATAGGGAAAGGAATCCCACCTCAACAGTCAAATCTTCTCTCTCAGACTACAAAGGTAATGGGTCTGGGACATGAGGCGGCTATCTATTATGCAATGATTTTCCAGCAGACAGTTACTGTATCTTATACGATGATGTCAACTTGGACAGCAGATTTGAACATTGATGTCACAAAGAAAGAGTGGGATCATACGTATATGTGAAAACACTAAGAGGGTATCAAGAGACATCAAAATTAGATTAATCCAGTTTAAGATTCTCAATCGCTTTTATTGGACCCCCTCCAGACTGTTTAGGCTTAAGCTTAGGGACAATGCTGGCTGTTGGAAGTGCTGGAGTTCTGAAGGGACTCTTCTTCACCTACTCTGGGAATGTCCCATGATTCAGAACTACTGGCTAAAGGTTCATGAACGTATAAAAAACAAAATCCAGACCAACTTTGAGCTCTGCCTGAGGCTATATGTTCTCAGTGATCCACAAATGACATCTCACTGTGGAGCCGCAACTTTATTCAGACCAGTATAATGGTGGGAAAGCAAATTCTAATGAGAAACTGGAGGAACCCAGGTGAGCCCCCTTTCCAGGAATGGTTCACGGGTTGGCAAAGGTGGCATCATACGAATTAATTTCTTTCAGCTCTAAGGACAGGACTGAGAAATATGTGGCGAAGTGGGGAGACTACTTGGAATACATTGTTAATGTGGACAGATCTTGAAGTAAAGCACATACCATGTACATAATACTCACATACACAGCACAACTACACATTCTTTATATGTCTGAGAATTAATCTGTTGCTTGTAAATTAGATGAGATTATGGTGCATATTAATGTAGGAATATACATTTGATCTGTGTGTGGGTTTTTTTCATTTTTTTTTTTTCATTTATTTATTTATTTTGTATTTATTATGATTATGATTATGATTATGATTATTATCATTATTATTATGTTATAGATGTATAGGAGTCATTTGATTTGTTGACCAGAATGTGACAATGTTTATACAAAAATTCAATAAAATACTAATTACAAAAAAAAGAATCCTCCAGCGCCTGCATCCTGGACAGAGGGTGTGTCCGTCAGGTTTGGGAGTTCTTCAAAGTGTTCCTTTCACCTTCCAACAGTCGAGGTCAGCGTTTTCCCGCGCCCCTGCTGAGAACTTCCTAAGCAATGTCCTGCCTTCTCCTCCTGAGTTGTCGAATGGTTTACCAGAACCTCTGGTTTACCAGAAAGTTGATCTACTCCCACACCTGTCCACACCTGCTCTACACAGCTCCGAAATCCTCCCACATCTATTCAGCAGAGAGGTAGCAGCAGACCAAAACGGCTGCAGCTGCTGTAGTTACAGACAGCACTGAATATTCACTAATACAGACTAAACTGGAACAGAAAAAATGTGTAATCAAAAGTTGTTTTTTTCGGTATTTCCCTATAATGCCATTTATCTTATGACTCATAAGGGTACAACTCACTAGCAGGTTGATAGGGAGTACTACTACTACTACTTTATACTGAGTAGTACTTCATAAATACCTAAGAAAATAATGTGTGGAGGATAAGGTGGCAGATGCGTGGATACATTTGCCAAACTGGGTTCAGTTCCCAACTTGTGAACAGTTTTCTTTATCATCAAAAGTTTTTCTTATTTAACCGTGACCAAAACCTTCCCCTAACCTGAACCCTATCCCTAAACTTAAATCTAACCTTAACTGAAGTTGTATTACTTTCCTAAACTTAATCGTTAGCTTACCTTTTCATGTTTCATGAACATTTGAAAATGCCATGTCCAATCCGTGCTATTGTCACATAATCCTTTCTTGGTGGAGGAACATAATCTTCACATTATTCCTGCCCACAACACATAATCTGCGTTTCAGAGTTTGTGCTCATTTCACAAACTTTTTTTGAGACTGTGTAGAACAACAAATGTGAAAACTTTCATGAGCTGGGTAAAGGTTGAAACACTAGGGACATTTATTTATATGAAAATGTCACAGATTATAACTTGGACGTTCTAGTATTTTTTTTTTACAAGCTTCAAAAATTAATTTAATTCAAACAGCACAATGAGGAGGAAAATAGTCCCTTTCACCATCCTCTTGGGTCTGTGAGTCTGAGCGAATGCCTTTGGGTTATGTAATGCCAGGACAACATTCCAACCACTCATCCAGACGCATTCACAATGACAGGTTTATCTTGACTGTATCATAGTTTACTCCCCAGGAAAGAGGTATTGTTTGAAAACTAAATTTGACCAATCTTTAGGCCAAAACACATACAGACTCTTAATCTCTCTCTCTGCAGCTCTTTGAATGATAAATGAACAAGCAGCCATCAAGTTCTGCTGTCATCAAAAGACTTTCATTCCTTTTGTGGTGACTTGGCAAACATTAATAATGAAAATCTGAAATAAAGAATGTCTTCATCTCTTTTCTCTTTGCATCTCACTTATGACAGGCACCGTTTGCAACTAGTGCTGCACTGCGTCACATTAATTGTGGTAAAAAGATTTGTGGAGACATCAGCCACTTTAGAGAAACTAATCTCATGCACGATAATCAAGGCTACTTTCTCTCGGATACTCTCAGAGAGCAATTTCCATCAGCACAAAAGATGTATCTTGAATTTTAGATAAATGGAAAAAAAAGGAGAGGATCTACAGATTTATACCATCTTGTAAAGTTACATAAGCCACTCTAGGCTCATGACACACTTAAATAAGCAAAGGTTATGTAACGGCTCTATAACTGCACTTTACCATTGAATAGCAAAGCAAATTAAGTAGGTGCACAGGAATTTACAAGTGAAGCAAAACATTGTACCAAATTCCTGCTTTTGTTCTCTGTGTGCATTAAGCCGTGTTTTCACATAAAAATAAAGGTACAGCTGTAAAGTATTTCCTCCACTGCTGGTGACTCACAGGAAGTTGAAGGGAAAAGTGAAAAATAAGTCAGAGCTGCACAAAAACACACACTCACACACACAGACACACACACACACACACACACACACACACACACACACACACACGCACACACCGTTTCACACAGAACGCTGGTGAGAAACGCAGATAGATGTGACTGCCTGTGTTGTGTCTCTCTTTAGAGAGAATGGGGGTGTGGTTGTAGGGACTGGAAGAGTTATTTATCACTATTCTGTGTAACTGTGCCCACTTATAAATTCAGAATGGCTGGTGTTATGAGTAAAGCCTTTCATGGAGTCATTAATATTTGACAAGAAACATGGCTTTTTTATCAGAAGAACATTTTTACCATTTCTTTTCTCTGCTCTTGATGTGAGCTTTGTGTCACAGCGCATTACAGGGTTTTGCTTTTATCTTGCATGATTATATTACCACATCAGCCACACATCTCCATGCCCCCCCCCCCCTCACAGATCAAGAATTAAAATTCCTACTTGTGTTAAAAGACAAAGCATTTAGTCCCCCTCCTCGATCTTAAATTCCATCTGCCTCTCTGTTATCCTCCTCCTCAATTATCTATATCTTTATCTCTTTCATCACCACGTTCACCACAGCACCTCTATCACTTCCACCATCTGCTTCATTATCATTAATTTATCATCACTATGTTAGTCATATTGGCATATTCATGATCGTACTTGCCAGACATGGATGCAATATTGGAAATAGGTGCAGATTGTGATAACTGCAATACAGGAATATGTTTCTTTTGCGTTGATAGGTAGATAAACAGGCTGTTCTGTTTACTGTGGTATATAAACTGCAAAGGCTACACCTGTATAAATAATGGATATATCACAGGCTTTTACTTGGACAATCACATGACCTGCATCAAACAGTGTCAGGGTTTTATCACAATGTATGAACTGCTCCTATACATCCCAGACACATATTTTTATACAGACATCGTGTGTAAAACTCCTCTCATACAATGACAGCCATCTATCCTCCTGCTGCCCTCCACTAAAACTGCAACAGCCAAAGCAGCCTATTGGTTCAAATGTTCTTGATAGCACTGATTTGGCAGATTGTAATACAAAATTCAAATCTTTGAAACTACTACTTTTGATGGTAGGGAAGACAATTTGAATATTCCTATACATACAGTAAAGTGTGGGACATGGGCTGTATAAAATTCCCTGTGAAGAATATGATATAATGTATCTTCATTCACACTATGACACAGCCTGTGTCAGAATAGGTGGACTTTAACACATAATGTCTGCAATTTTATGACCAGTTGTATTCCAAAATGTTGACAAGAAAATTGTCGATCATTTAATATCTCTAAAATATTGAGCATCCAGTCTGTAATAGAGATATAATTTTGCCCACCAACACCAACATGTTAATTTGTTCTAATTTTGTGCTGTTGATCATTTTTTAACAGCAGGTACTTTTTTTTTTTTTTTTTTTCAAATGGCCGATATTGTATTTGGGGACAATGCCTGTGTGTGAATACACAGCATGTATATGGGGAAATGTACATGTGGTGTCTGTTTAGAATCAGTCTGGGATAAGAGTAAAGAATAAGATTGTGTATATATGAATACAGCATATTTGTGTATCTATGTATGTATCTATAAGAGTCTTGGACTTAGCTTGTGACACTCTAGGTTATCCAAACTGTGTATGTGTCCTGTACACAGCTGTGCATTGACTGCAGGAGTAAACAATGCCCATAAATGGTTCACTGCATGCTAAAAAGTAATCCGACTGACTTCTTTTTCTTTTAATATTCTATTTTTATTATTTTAATTTTCAGCAAGTAAAGGTCGAAGAGCAAACAACACATTTTTGCATCTGCTACAGTGTGCGGTGAACATATCATTTATGGACTCTGGTATAGGTCCTATGGTTTTTCATATAAAAATCTGTATAAAGATTTGTTCTTTACTTACAAAGAGATCATTTTTGCAATGATCGACAAAGCTACGCTGCTCTAGCTCTGCTGTAAAGCTATGCTGCTGTAATTACAGTTAGGATAGTAAGTAATGCAGTCAGAAGTGTGGGTAGTGGGGCAGTAAGCTAGTTTTTTTTTTGCTGTTGACTTATTTAATTTCGCATCAAAAGATCAGTATGTGACAAATGGAAGGGCTTTTTTGTTAAACCGTATTAAATTAATGGCAACGGTAAAAAGGGCAACTTTATTTTACTGGCCCAATACTTATGCTGGTGGCTGAATACTGAATACTCTTTCCACCTTGAACCCAGAGGAGTCAGCTCAAATGCTTGGTAGCACCCAATCTACATGTATTCGAACACAATGAATCCCCCACCCTGATACCCCCAGCATCAGCAATCGTGATTCATTACAGGACACTATGATAATACTGGTGGTTATACATGATGTATGATGCACTGAATGTTTAACAGTTCATTCAGAATTTCCACTAAAATTTAATTGGAAAGAGCGTTAAGATAAGCCAGACTTGATGTTCGCTATCTCAATAAATATAACTTCTTTTTTTTTTTCAGATTAAACTAAAAAGCCGAGACTGTGTGAATTAATGGACGGCCACTCACTCTTTTGGACCTTTATTCCATATAACCAGCTCTGTGAATAAAGTAACATCAAATATTTATTACAAATAGTTGTATTAATCATAAATATTCATAGACACAGGGCTGTTATCCTCTGAGAAAATGTATTGACAGAGCTGGCATAACATTCTGCAATTATTCAACAGAGCAGCCAGTGTGCCAGAAAGAAGCTGGGCCTTACCACATCTTATAAGTGTTACTTTTGGTTATGATCAAGCATTCTGTGTATACGTCTCAACTCTTATACCCTCGCCACAAATGCAGTGTTTAGTTTATATCCCAGTGGTAAATAAAAGGGGAAAAAGTTTGCAATTGGCCTGTTTATTTGACTGACTGCTTTTCCATTGGCATCTTAAAGTCCGGCTGAGTTTGTGCCATTATAGTTTCTCTTGCAGGTTTTTAGAATTTATTTATTTTGTTTATCTGTAATGGAGCAACAAGATGAAAACAAGCTTCGATTTTACTATCACTAATATGGAGTGGAATAATAGAAGATGTCCAAACATGAAAAATGAATTGCGCAGAATACTTTATTTTGAAGTTTTAGTTGTTTTCTTCACTGCATATATGTGTTAGGTGCTCCTGTATGCCTTTGACCCTGCATTGCAGTCAATCCTTAGGCAGTGACACTTCAAAAGTGATGCTACAAAATGACAATTTACTGTAGATATTCACTGATAAAATATTCTTCAGCTAATTCATGTTGCACCAATATAATGATTAATTGAATTCATCTGTGAGCATCTGCTGTGCAAATCAACACAATATCTAACCGTTTCAGGATCATATCTAATAAGCAACAGGCTCGCCGTAACAGTTGCTTTCAATCTTTTATTTCCATCCATAATGTGCACAGGTGCAGCTTAATTCAATTGGAAAACGTTGCTATGGTTATACACGAATACGTCTCCATGTTACTAGTAAAGCTGTTGTCATGGAGATGACAGGACTTATATAAGCTGAAACGGATTTTTGTTCAGAATGACTGTACTGTTTTCACTGCCCTCATTTAATTTTGATTTGTTTATATCCGCGCACAGTAACAGACATTGATTCAACAGTCACAGTCTTTTTTTTCAGTATAAAACATTACACTTGAACATGTTTGTGTATCTTAGGATGGCATGCAAGGAATCAAAGACCTCCGCTCAGGCAGAGATTTCGTGCCATCTGCAAAAGTTGATAACGGGCATTTTGCAGTTCCCTTCAGTATCACTTCAATCAGTATCACAGTCATAAGTAGAGCTACTGCCGTGATATTAAAAACTCAGATGTCTGGTTTCACAGAAACAACAAGATCATTAGACTTCTTACCTTTCAGCCAACTACGCACTGATGATGGAATATGCTCATACAGGGGGTTGTCATTCACTTCACCTTTAACCTCCTGTCTGCCTACAGGTCCAGCACTCCTACCAGCTTTCACCAGAGGATTAAGCAGCTATTGACAGAGGAGTGACGTGATTGACAGGTTAAGGTTTCTCTCCTCGTCAGAAGGGCCTCTGTGTCTGTCTGGCCCCTGTCTTCCCAGAACTCACATTTCACATTCCATTGTGACTGAATAACTTTTGAATTTGGCTGCTTAGAAATGTGAGGGAAATTTCTGGAGCCCACTTTCACACTGTATGCCTAAAATGACTGCTGTGCATTGACAGGATGAATAAACTTCTTGAATAAACTAGCGTTTGAGTGTTATGTGAAGTTCTTTCGTTGCTGCCTGTGTGCCTTGAACAGTGTTCTTGTCTCTCACGTGGTGCCCATGTCCAGTTTTCATCAGTGAAACAACACCTACAGTCTGCAGCACACACTTGTCTCAGACAAGGGAATTTTCAGCTCAGTGGAACGTGTGGGAGGACTATGTTATATTCATTTTAGGCCTTTCACTGTATTTCAACTGAAAGAAGGACAGTTGGCGGTGGGTATTGCTGCTTGCGTTTGAACTACTTAAAACAGACAATGACAAAATTCCAATGCTTGAGTAAGTTTTGAACAACCACTGTTTGGTTATGATTTTGCTCAGAGAGCCCCTAAAATCACGGGCAAGGCACTAGCACTTGACGGGTATACTTGACTGAACTATTACAAGATGATGAGTGTTACGTTCCTCTATATTTTGGACAGAGAAACGAAAAGTAGGTAGCAGACAGAATACCAGCGGAGCTTAGTATGGGGTAGGTCAAAAACTGAAATTCCTCTTGTTTTTATTCCTATCAGATGAGACAATGTGTCTGACAGGCGAGCTAACCCAGTATCAATAGGAAGGGACAGATAAAGCGCAAGGCTAGAAGGACTTCTCTCTCTCTCTCTCTCTCTCTCTCCGTCTCTCTCTCTCTCTCTCCTCTCTCTCTCTCTCTCTCTCGCTCTATCACTCTCTCTCTATCCCTCTCTCTGTCCCTCTTTCTGTCTCTCCCTCTCTCTCTCTCTCTCTTGCATCTGGACCCACCTGTCCACAGTCAGAGGCTCTCAGAAGATTTGCTGCTGGTTGGGGAATTCATGGCTGAGGGATGCGTCAGGGGTTGTCATATAAAATGTGAGTGCTTTCCCCTGAGTAATTTAATCACAGACTTTTATGGAGGCATCAGCCAGCACACTGTGAGTTGTTAGAGACAGAGTAAAAGGACTGTAATTGGCATTCTTTCATTCAAAGTAATATATGGAATATGTGGTATAATTACAGCTGTGGGTAATGGGCTGTGGACGACTGAAATGCTAACACACAGCGTTTGGTTTAATGTGTGTTCATCGGGGGAATTTGCACCGTATTGACTCGAGACTTTTCTTTGGAGGTATTTTGTTTGGAGTAGTCAAACATTATAGTGTGACTTTCACGACCTCCCAAGCACTCTTTGCGAAGGTCCAAGATGATGGAATGATTGAAAACTTAGCCTTCTCTCTAAATGAAACCTAAGAGAAATGGTCTATTGTGTGCCAAATGAGTCACTTGTGTGGGCGGCATACTAAGGTCAACTCTGCCATCATTAAAAAGCTTTTCGATTGTCTGGAAACCCTCTAATGAAACTGTGCTCTTTGAATTGTTTGTCTACTTTTGCTACTTACTAACTTTCACCACAGCTTCTGCTTCACATGCAATTTGATGAGAGTATAATTGTTATTGTATGATGTACTGGTGCCAAGGAACTGAATTTTATCAAGCACTATCATTTCATCAATTTCTCACTCCGAGAGGTATACACCTAATGCCATCATTGTTCATTGCATAATGTGTTGCTCTGTATTGTGTGGTTGGATAATTACAGTGTCATCTTTCTTCTCAAGATAATTTACAGAGATCTCAAAAATAGCAAATCAATGTTTTATTGATAAAATACCACTGTCATAAAAATACTCACTTCTCCATTTGCTGTGACTTTTTATGTTCTAACACGATTTCTCCCACCTTGTTACTGATCACATTCTTATCACAGAGTGTGTGTACTTTATTATTGTGTTTATTGTGCTTCTTATACACCCCGAAAACAATTGATTTAACAAATGATATTTCACTGATCTGTACCTGTCTGAGGTCTACCCTAACCTATTGTGGTAACTCCTTGTTTTTGACATATCGTACATCAAACACTAACTGCATCTGCAGTGACAGAGAAATAATTCTTTACTGGAAACCAGGCAGTTCCTGGATGGTTTGGGAGTTGTCATGCTGCATGCTACATGTTTACGGTACCTTGGGCCTTTCCATTCACATCAGCCAACTCATTTCTCTGTTTCTCAGCTAAACCAATCAGGTGAATCTGCTGTTCCATACAGAGATGGTTCTGCATTCTGTGTGTGTGTGTGTGTGTGTGTGTGTGTGTGTGTGTGTGTGTGTGTGTGTGTGTGTCTGTGGGTGTGTGAGAGGGGGTGCCATCAGCATTATCTTAACTATGAAGTATACAGTATATTGTACGGAACATAGTAAAGTCAAAACAATAGCATGGTGTTTTGCAGTTATGCACCTCTGGTCACACCCTTCCTCATGGACTTTTTACAGGGTTTCCTTGTGTCATGTGACCTGACCTAGATGAGCTGCAGGACCCTGTTACATATATATATATATATATATATATATATATATATATATATATATATATATACACAAGTAAGGAGAATACATTTTGCTTAACGATTAGCAGGGTAATGTAACCTGATGACTGCACCGCCCCATCCTTCAAAACAGTAGGTCTAGTTGGTGTCACATTTTCCATCATCTCGCTCATCATGAAACATTACTGAAATGAGATCCAGGATGGGAGGTGTGTGTGTGTGTGTGTGTGTGTGTGCGTGTGTTTGTGTGTGTGTGTGTGTGTGTGTGAGTGAGAGAGAGACATAGATAGAAAGGGGGAGAGCAAGAGAGAGAGAACAGGGCACAGACAGTGTTCCACAATCCTCAGATAAACTCAATGTGACAAGATGGTTACTTTCTCCCTCTGCTGTGACAGTTAATTCTGGACTAGGAAAAATGTCAAAAATGTTTAGCTGCGCTTGAGTGGAGTTAATTACAGAGCCCAAGGCAACTCTGACTGGGGCTGCTAATGGCCTTGACTTACAGATAAAGCTCCATTTACCAAGAATGTTTTTTAGCTACTGATCTAATTTACTTAAAATCACATATTTTGGCAGCAGCAATTAGATTGACACTGTATATAAAGTTAAGAATTTAAACTAAATCGCTGTTTTTATTTCACCTGACATGAACTTGATTAATGATTATCAATGATGATCATTTTTATCCTTTGTTTTTTTTTTTTAAATTATAATTATTATCGTTTTTGACATCTATGAAGCAGACCTTAGTTTGCTGTGCACTAAGCTTCATGGTCAGACGTGTTTGGATGCGTGAGAAATGTAACCGCATACATGCAAAAACACCCTCAACTCTAACTGTTTCCAAATCTTGTGGAATTTGTGTTCAGTTTGACATTCATCCTCCGAACCGTCACCCCATGACATTTAGATCCTCTGACCACCTAAAGAAAACGTCATCACCGCTCTCTCTCTCTCTCTCTCTTTCTCTGTCTTTCTTTCTTACGTTCAGCAAACCACAATGTTAGTGTTCTCTAGCCGCTCTTACATGTCTTTGAGGTTGCATCACTTCCTCCTCACAGCCCCCTTTAGCCCTGCTGCATTGACACGTGAAAGTCTATGAAATAGTAATCAAGGCATCAACAGCACAGGGGCCAGAGCGAAGTGAACCCAGTCCCAGGGATCGGGACCCAGACGTGGCCCGTGAAATGAGTTGGAGCTGGAACGTCACCAGGGGGATATTCCACGCTCTGCTGCCAATTTCACTATCATAATCAACCTCAGCTTGTACAATGATATTATAACTTCTTTTTTTTTTTTTTGCTGACATTCAGTCTGAGTGAATTTTGCTGTACAAAAAATAAGAAGGCAGATAAAAAATCTCTGGAGGCTATATTACAGATCCCCCCCCCCCCCCCCCCCCCCCCCCCAAAAAAGTGACTTTTACTTGTTTTAATTAGTTTTATGAGTTTGATGCTTGCTGTTATTTGATTGTTAAAGCACTTTGGGAGACTTTGTTTAAATAAAGTGCTATACAAATACAGTTAAAAGAATAAGTTAGAATAAGTGTAGGTAGGACACCATAAAAAGGGAAAATTTAAAAAGTGGCAAAAAAAAGAAAAAGAAAAAAAAGACATATGTCGCTGCTGTCAGGTGGAGACCTCTAATCTCCAACTTTAATCTCAACCTAAGAATGACTTCTTGAATTCATGAAAAATTTACTTTTGAGAAACACAAGGTTTCCATCAAAAAGTATTGAATTGAAAATGAGGGATAGCAAATCTATCTCTATATACAGTACAGTATGTCAATAATACAGCACGAGATCTTTGGAAATCTATGTATATACAGTAAGTGAACAAGCCATTGCCTCATTGCCTCAGCGTGTTAAAGAATGGCCTTTCTCACTGTAAATCTCCTAGACATTGCGTGAATCTCCCAGCCAGCCAAAGCCAGTCATCTTCATTCACATCCAGTGTACATCTGCCTTTGGTGTGAATATGGCTGTCAGTCCCATAAAGACCATCACAATAGAACACACTCATTAGTATTATGCTGTGCTATGCTTCAGCATCAAGCGACTACCACCCTTGACTAATTTTCTGTTTGTATCGAGAAACAAAAGCTCTCCAAATCCCCCCGTGGGCTCCGGAGTGGCTTTACTGCACATCAAACTATGCTAATTACCTTTTGCATGATTAATTGGACCAATTAGAATTAGTGGAGGAAGAAAATGATTCTTGGCAAGGTGCGAAACATTAATTAGTCATAAAAACGTTTATTAGTGTTCAAATTTAATCTCACAGAACACAATGGGATTAAGAGGAAAAGACAGTTAATATGTGGCGTGTTCAATCACTCTGGGCCGCAGATGGAATAATGAGTGTCACCGCTTACATTGTGCTCCATCACACACACACACACACACACAGACAGACACGCACACACACACAGCCTCCATCCCCTACCACAGTTACTGTTAGAAAACACCCTTCGTCATCCATCATAAAAAGTGGCAGTTGCAACACAAACATTCCAGCTCTGATTGATGAGTCAAGACCATACAAACGACTTCTACACAGTAATCCTGTATAAGATTTATGACCTGGAGGTGATGCATTACACATTTGCAATAACAAAATCAACAACAATAGCAACACCAGCAGCTAATGGTTATTTAGCTATGGGAGCATTCGTAATGGTATGGTGTGGCGGTGGTAATAACAGCATTGCATTACAGCAGCGTTCGCACTGTATCTGCAGTGTGTGAAATGACAGCAGCAGGGCAGTTTCTTATGATGGTGAAATCCACATTCGAAACAAGCAGGTACAGTATGGGCAGTCAAGACAAGAACATGTGGGTGTTTTCTCACCTTTTGCACACTCGTGCAATAACAGTGGAAGGGAGCGGCTCGGCACCGGAAAAAACCTTGGCCTGTATAAAAGACACCTTTAATCTGCATACACACACACATTCCGAAAATGTGTTAACCTGGCCTATGGTGGTCACCGCACTATGTGACACTGCTAGGGATAAGTGTGTATGAATTTGACAGGAGATGCTGTTTCACTCACAAGTTGTAAAACAGAGTTTACTTCTGACTTGGTCCTCAACCAGTTACTCATTCTCTCTCTCTCTCTCTCTCTCTCTCTCTCTCTCTCTCTCTCTCTCTCTCGCTTTCTCAGGCTAAAATGGACTCAGTGGAGAGCTACTCAGCAGTTACAAGCCCTTTGTTCCACTCCAGGGGAATCACCCAAACAAGTGAAGAGAGAGAGTGAGAGAGGAAACATGAAATTAAAAAAAATAAATTAAAAAAAATCTTTCCACATCATAAACACAATCTGCCCAGGAAGCGACTTGAATAATGACCATGTTTGCTTGCTTATGGCCACAATAGGTGGATCAGAAGGATTTCCGGGTGTTGTCATTGTGGCATTGTCACTGAAATATTGAAGAAACGTTCTCCCATACTGATGGTGTCCCAGTCTTTTGCAGTTAAGTATGTGACAAAAATCATCCCTTGGAATTGTAAAATATGTTTCACCAAATGTGCATCCAGTATCTTCATCAGTATAAGAAACACTAAATGTGATGGTGGCCTTTTGGTGAGAATGATTTTTTTTTTTTTAGACTAATTTGACAAATTGTCTTTAGCTAAAAATATGTATTTGTGCTCCAGAAATTGTCATTACAGTCTTCTGCATGTGTCTTGGTTCAATTAATGTTAGTGCATAAGTAATATGTTGTGGAACAAATTTAATATGCCCAGAGCTGAAGTGAATTTATTCTCTGAACAGAGAGTAATACAAGACCACTCATTGCATTTTAATACAAGACCACTCATGTCATTTGGGCGAATTGAGTGGCTGTTTCACTGCATAAATAGCCTTGTTTTGAATCAATTTGACAAAGCCAACAGTGGCATAATTGAATGCTGGTCCAATTCAGAGTTTGCAGCTGTGAAATATTCTGTTATAAAGTCACTTACAGTGATCTAAGTGGTCAAATGTTATTCCAGAAGTGTAGAAACTATAGCTTGCCAGCTCATCTGGGTTAAAATCTGGTTCCCTTTTCTGTTTTATGTGACTTATATGAAAATCTTTTGAGCAGAAATGATATAGAAGAGCAATAATGTCCAGCACTAATTTAATACCTTATTACCATAAGCCTGGTGCAATGCATGCATAATAAATTGTTGTATCTTTTACACGGCTCAGGCATATGGTTGGGAGACCGGATTCTCTTCAAACTGCACCAAATTTGCATGATAGGATGTGAGAGTTGGATGGATTTGGGGATTATATGAAACACAGCTTCCATTTCCAGTTCATTGTACTAAGGAGAGGTATCACATTCGCACAGATGGCAAGGAATTTGGAAATGCACAGCTACTGTGAATCATAAAAAGTGCACAGGAGAAAGAAGAAAAAAACACTTCAAAGACAGAATCTATACAGTTTTTTTTTTTGTAAACGCAAATGTCTTCTCATTTTTTTTTTTTTGTGGTCTCTATTTCCTGTTTTTAAATGGGTTACAGCTTTCAACAGCTCAGATGAAGTCGATCAATGTTGTTAGTAGTCTTTAGGCCACGCGGTCACAATCTCACAATGTGTTTCCATGGGAGGTTCTAGAGACCCTGCCAGGACAATCATGATGTCTATTATGGTTAGATCATTCTAGGGGTCAATCCAGGGAACATATTACTGCACGGTCGACTGGCATCACCCAGACAGTCAACAACCATCTAACTGCATTCTGACACTTTGTAACTGGGGGCACTAAATATGCATTGTATAAGAAGCGATAGCTCTACAAATAAATCCTTATGTCTTTAGTAGACTGATGTGTTATGAACTGTCTTTAATGGGTTTTTTTTGTTGCCCTGTTTATTTGAAGGTCCGATATGTAATTAGATCATTTATATTTCTACCTTACATTCTTCACTTACTATTTCAAAAGTGCATCCTCTTATTATTTTATTGTATTGCGTAATGTGTTTTGCTTTCATGCCATCAATCATTTTATTAGACTAGGTGTCCAGCTTTTAAAACAATGGATACTTCCTTTCGGAGCAAAACTCTTCAATTTGTTTTCCGCTCATCACGATAATTCCATTCAAATGACAATTTTATTGCAACAATGCTAGAATACAGCCGACTACTTCTTATCACATCAAATAACAGGACAAAATGGACTCAAGTAATTTACAGGCACTGCACTAGATATTATCACTGGACTCTTTAGCGCAGCATCTTTGAACTGCCCCAGATTCTGTTTTCATCTAAAAAGACACCCCCGAATATGAAACATAACCTCTATCCCTCCTGCTGTCAGTTTGAGTCTGCTTGTTCCTGACATCTGACTCAGTATCCAACCACAAATACCAGTGGCCAGGTAACGTTTATTAGTAGTGAAGTCAGGGACAGGGGAGTAGCTGTGTTAATCGGCAGTGTTTTCTCCAACTGACACTAACACGTCTCGTTCCGCTGTGAAAGGTCAAGCACACAGCAGAGGAAGTAGCTGGGTTTCAATTTTGTTTGTTTTCCAGCCATCAGCCATCAGTATCCGATGTTCCACTCCTATAGTGTCCACTGTGCTGACAATAGAGCAGGGAGGGGTTGTGTTGTAGTGTAACTACAATGATTGACTAACTTCAGTTTATAGAAAAATGTAGTGGATCCAGTTTGTAGTCAGGGTCCATGCAATACTGTAAATCATGCCTAGCACATATTCAATCATATTATTGCATTACACTTGAACATTTAAATATTCAAAACTAAACTTCACAATTCAATTTTCTCCAGCTTTTATTTATATCATTTATTTATATATTGCTAGGAAACATGAAACCATCAGTGTGCGGAGCAGCTGAGTGCGTGCGTGTCTCCTTCCTTTTCCATATCACTTTGTTTCATGTTATTTAATTGTATACTTCAATCTAAAGCAGAAAGCCCTCTAAAATTAGCTTGCCGGTGAGTCATCTGTGAAACCATCCCATAAAGGTTACATGATTCTCAACAGCAGTAACTGCAATCAAGCCTGTTGGGGGGTTTAAACCACAGAGACCAAAGTGTTGTCATGTTCTTTCACATGAGTTTGGACAAATGTTGGGCCAAAACCTCATCTGGTTCTGTGAATGGAATCAGATGTCTCCGGTACTTTCATTGAAGTGACTATTGTTTATAATGAATGTTTTTGTGTCAGTGAATTTCTGTATTCTTCAGCTGCTGGCATTATCATTAAGAACACCTACAAGGTCACAGACTAATGGTTATTCTGTAGCAATGACTGTTTTTATGTTTTTACATTTTAGGCGTTTATCTGAGGCTCTTATTCAGAGCAACTTGACTGTAACTGTAGAAATAAGTTTTAAAGCCTAGATCACCAACATTACTAGCACCCATGAATAAGAAGTACAAGGATCAGAGAGAGTATTTTTACAGCAATCACAGGAGGAATATATGGGGATATGATTCACTATCCAATGATGTGAAAAGAATTGTCTTGTTTTTTTGTTTTGTTTTTTTAGCTTAATAAGTTGGGTTCAGCTGATTCATAAAAGCCCTGGTCAGGTATTTTTTGTTTTGGCTGTATTTTCAATTTGATGATGGAATTGTTCCAACAGATGGAAAACGCATCTTCCGTAACCCACTGTAACTCAAAACACAGGACTATTTTATTTGAGTGTTTACAAATGTTACAAACATCTTATGTTTCTCTGTTGCACACTGTCAGTCAGTTGTATCAAGAGCTCTGCCAATCAATTAAAGGATAAGGTTGGTGATTTTGGACCTAGATATAATTTGTCTCTTACATTCCTGCACTACTTGGACCTGCAGACAATATTGACTCCAGAGTCAGCTGTCGAGTGAAACAGCGAGCTCTGTTGCTACGACTCTTGTTGCTAACAATGAGTCCAAATGGGGTTTGTCAAAATATCTCCAAAAACAGGATTGTGTGAAAATGATATGGTGACAAGTGATATGGAGCCAATATTGTCTGGGGGTCCAAGTACTACAGGTATGTAAGAGACAAATTGGTCCAAAATTGCCAAACTCGTCCTTTAAGGAAAATATGCCTTAAATATCATGTTGGGTTTTTTTGCTGTTGGGGCTATACTTTTGTTTATGTTGGGATTATGGATTTGGTCTTTCACCATGTCCTCCTATCTGCTTATGCAATACTGAGGCAAAACAGCTCTCCTCTTGATTTTAGATAATCTGTGTTTGAATGCAACCACTGGGAATAAAAATCTTTAGAATGTGAACAAAGTAACTCAACTCACACTGACGTCAAACATGTCCTTTCACAGTACAACATAAGCAGCCTTATTAACATTAAAAAGGCAGGATTTGCTCAAGCTATGAAACTCTAATTTTTAGTACATCAAGACTTTCATTATTCTTGTGTTGTTTGCAGTTTAACACAACTTAACACCTTTTTTAGAAACTGACACCTTTCAAGCTACAAAACTACGCACGCACTGGTGCAAGCTCACAATATCTGTGTTTTCATCAGTGCTCCTTGCCTTGAATTTTATTGTCACTAAAAATGATATTCTTGCAGCACAGGACAGTGGAAAAAGAGGCCCCGGCTGCATGAAGGCAATTCATATGTATTATTCATCTCTACCTCTTCCATTTATGCCTACAGTTGGCTGGAGTTGTATACAATGAAAAAGCCACTGTACACAGTCCTAAAGGGGAAAGATTGAGAGGATGACACGTTGCTTACTGTACTCTTATTCCATGTTTGGGGTTTCCATTCTCTTGTTGTTGTTGGTGGTGCTGATAGAGATGATGATGGTGATGATGATGATGATGATGATGATGATATTGCTGTATATGTATGTCTTAGATATTGTGCTGGACAGGTTTCATCCTTTTGACATTCAAAGGGATTAGTTAAATTTCCCGATACAGATTATATTATGTTAAATTCCATTCTCTTATTAAAATTAGGACTCTGCAGGGGTCACAATGTAGGGATGAATAAGAAGGTAAGACGATATATATTCTGCTGAAACCAGAAAACACATTCATCAACAGGGGAATGTAAAGTGTTTTATGTAAAGGCTTGCCATTATCATCCTGGCTGTCATTTGAAAGGCGGGTATCCTCTAGGCTGGAACATGACATGATGTGAATTGCATTAGTCACTATTAGAGTTTTGAAACGAAACACAGCAGAACACGTCCACTCTTCTTTGTGGATTTATAGAGAAAAAGGTTGAATGCGGTGTTGCTCCACGACCTCTAAGCCTGTCATGGGGGAAGTCATTTTTCTACGGCACCATTGCTTTCAGATGTGGTCAAACGGCATGGTCTCCTGATGCAAAAAAAGAACATAGATTTTCTGAAAATGAAGTGTTTTGAGAGAAATGAGTTGTGGAGGGAGAGTCCCTTCTTGGAGACAAGTAATATAAACTCACAGAGAGAGAGCAGTGTGGGAGACAAGAACCAGTTTCATAAAGTTTGAAGTTTCCATCAGCAAAGACCACCAAATGCAGAGCTGGCAAACTGCCAGGCAGATAGTATGTGCAGATATACAGTACACTATAGTATACAAGGCAAACTTTATTTTTAAAACAAAGTGGATACAGCACTGGTGCACTGTATCCAAATCTATATTCTGATCACATTGGAATGTTTAATATATGAAGAAATAATAGAAATCTTGATGTGAAGTAATGAAATTAGATATTTCAATGGCCCTGAAATGTTATAATGCATTAAAAATGTCTTACATTTTGATAAATATGTTTGTGTATATCGATCACATGAGCCCTTATTCCTATAAACAGTTCGCTTTGAGAACAATGTGATGAACAGAATGCTGGGCATATTCAAGCCTTAAAGAGCAGCCTCTTAAGTAATAATGAGAGTGAGAAATGCAGTGCATTTAAGTGAAAACGCTGATTAATTATGTATGATTAGAAGGCTCTTAAAAGCTTTGGGGAGAGAATTAGAAAAGACTACATAAACAGAACATGAAGTCCAGAATGGCTGGATAGATACCAGACATGAAATTGTAAATGAACCTTAAGCATACAGGTGACTGCAGAATGATGAGAGATATTTCTTCTGCATGGCTGCATGCTGGCTGACCTTTTGTGTACAGGTCATGTCACACTTTGTGCTAAGGCACAAGGTTTCCGAGGCGTTTCCAGTACGCCTCGGAAATCTTTACGTCAATGTTGTGTGTTTTTCTCTGGGGAATATATTATTGATGCATATAAATCAACTTTTGTCCTCCATGCAAACTGTAACTGTCATTTTAATTAAGATCTTAGTGATGACGAGATTGTGATTCATACACAGATTCTGCAAAGGTACCTGCATTCATCTAAATGGATGTTTTGTTTGACTTTTTCAAAATAATCTATTTTCTTTTGTTGATATTAAACTACTTATGTGGTACAGTATAAAGACAACAGATGATAACATTGTTTACCATATTCCTGAAAGCTACATGCATGTTTTGCAGGAGAATGAGTCACTGAGTAGGGGTCATTTGGTAATATTATTTGAACTGGAAATACATTCAGACATGAAGACGAAGCCATAGATTCCAGATAACCTCTACTGATCTATGTTGCTCTCCTTCCTTTCTTCCCTCCTACCTCCTCCCCCTGCCTCTTCTCTCACTCTCCCTTCTTTTTCCTCTCTTCCTCCCTGTCACTGGCATCATGCATGTTTTCACCTCTGAAGTGATTGTACCTGATTTATATGACAGGCCTTTAACCCTGCGTGTGCTTGTCCATCAGCATCAGGCAGAAAACACCCAAGGGCATGTGTGAGCAGGACCAAATCTGGCTCTCTGTCATTCAGTGGCTGTAACCTCCAACTAGAATGCGCTCTAACAAATCACATTTATTCCTGCTCTGTTTGGAGTTGTGAGTCAGCCACACAAGGTGAAAAGTACTGTGGGCTGTATCCAATATAGTATACTTCTACTTTATCTTGCAGCAAGCTTGTCAAATTGTTTGCTTTCTTACAAGATAAAACAACTACATCTATCAAGGAAAATCATGGAAATAGCAAGCAATCTCACCATGCAATGATTGGCAATTTGAACAAACCCAGACTGCATGGATACAGTTCTCAACATTTAGAAAAACAGTTCTGCTATTTATTTACATAGAAAGTGAGCTAATGAAATAGAGTGCACTTACATGCCTGAAAACACAAATTTCTAAAATATTGCAACAAAAATGGAGACTACAGCAAGGAGACAAATACTGAACCTTGTCTCCACCTGCAGTCAGTACAAGACTACAGCACTTAATAGATTTATGTGGAAGTGGCCCCACTTACTGGCTATAAACAGTAGTACAGGATAGAATGGGTAGAGAAATGAGCTGGTGTTCTCACTGTCTTGTCTTCACACATTTATGGCTGAGATGATGAATGTCTGCAGATAGTGGCTGGTTTGAGGGGAGACAAATATAGATTTAGAGATAATAAGATAATAAGGTTTGTTTACATGTAAAAAATAATAAGTTTCTTGCTCACATCCCCTTGTTAAATAGGAATCCTAAAATCACTACCAAGTTGCCCTCATTTATTACAGTAAGACCTGAGAGTAACAGGAAAAACAAAAAACTTTTAGAGCACTGATTATTCTCCCTACACTGATTAAAATATCTCTGTCACTCTTAGCTATGCATGTTCAGCATTAGATTAAATGTTATCATCAAGGCCTCATTAGGTGGGCTAAATCTATTATTATGTAGTATTATATTGTAGTATATTTTATCATTTCCCATGTCTCAGGAAGCCTTGCCACCCTGACTTGATGCTTTCGCCAACAGTAGGAGTAGCCTTGAGCCAGCAAATTTCACAACTAGGGTCAAATGCAAGACGATTTTTTTCATGAAAGGGTTAATTCTAATGATAATGTTCATGTTTGTTTTATAGGATCAGTGGAGAAAAAAAATACTCATGCATTTTTTTTATTTTGAATATCAATATATATTTTTTTCTGAAATGTATTTTCAAGTCTCTACAGAGCGCTAAAAATAAAAGTTCGTTTACTGCGTGATCACGTGACTCTTCTGTTTACAGACATCCGGAAAAACATGGAGGACACCACTGGCAGTAATCCTCAATCTCTTGGATTTACAGAGAAATTAAAATCTTGGCTCTCTTGGTCATGGACTTACATATGCTTCATTTGGTTCGGTATGGTGCTGATCATGATATACGTCCTGTGGAGCCCCTTGAAACTGCAAGAAACGCTTACCTCAGGTGAATAAATGCCATGACTAGCTAGCTATTGTTAGCCGGCTATCTAGCGTTAGCTGGTAGCTAGCGGGAGCTAACGTTAGTTTGACAGTTCCTTGCTTGAGTGAGTCTAGCACAACTGATGCCAATAGAGGCGACTTTCTGGTTAGGTTCAAACCAAACAATGCAAAATCTGTAGCCAACTAGGTAGCAAGGTCGCTAACTGTTAAAACTGTTTATTTTAGTTGCTAACATTACCGTTTATGTAGTGAAGATTCAGTAGTTTATTACCGCCTTAACCAAGGTTGCTAGCAATTTGGCTCTGTGCTCACGATATACACAAGACAGGACATCGGGTGCACGTCTACATATCTGTCATACAATATACCCACTACCAACACCCAATAATAAAGGCATTATTCTCTATTGACATGACAGCCATTTAACCAATGTTGATTATTGCATGGTCACTACACTGCAGGACACATGCTACTGGTACTGAAGATACCGTTCACAATGTAATGCATGGCTTCTTAACTTTTTACTGGTCAGGTTGCAGTGTTGGTGCTAAACTGGCTATCTTCTCTTGTTTGTTCTTTCAGCATCTGTGTTCTTGAATACACTGACTCCTAAATTCTATGTGGCACTCACTGGAACCTCTTCTCTCATCTCTGGACTCATACTTGTGAGTTGTCATCTCAGTTGTTTCTCTCGTTGTAGAAGCACTGATTGCTTGGGTTTCTGTTTTCTTTGCAAAATATGTCCTGTCTTGGTGAAAGTAGTATTTTCTTGAGGGCCAGTTGATAGACACAACCATTTCATAAACACAACTTGCAATATCCTCCTCCTAAACTCGAAATAAGGGACCAAATTCAGATATGTGGATTAGTTTTAGATTAGAATCACTATAAAATGTAGATCTCTACTAAAATAAATAATTTAGTGGAGGAACAGTCCATGTGCAGGTCCAGTTCCTTGTGTGTTAAAACCAGCTCATTGTGTACTAAGTGATATGATAGGAATGCGGTGTATAGACACTTATGACTCAAGTCACTAAGTTATAACTCAAGGACTCTAATCTAGGCTACTCGTAGCCTATTTGTAAAACATTTTGTCCTCTGCCTAATTCTGAGAATCCTCTTTGTTACAGATATTTGAATGGTGGTATTTTCGTAAGTATGGGACCTCGTTCATTGAGCAAGTGTCAGTGAGCCACCTGCGTCCCCTCCTGGGTGGGGTGGAGAGCAGCTCAACAACCGGTCTGTTCTCGTCAGTTAATGGAGAGACAGAGCCTAGACCCAGTGTTTCAGGTACATATTTAAAGACTGTCATTTGCTTGTTCCAGACTCATGTTGATGCGTGCAGTAGTCCTGTGTATTTCAGAAATAGAGTGGAATTGCTTTTCTAGTCAGCATTGAAGTGTGGGAAATGCAGTCGAACTAGTGTGCCATTGACTCAGTTAATATTGTTGGTTTTGTTTTATGTTGGCAGATCTGTCTGAACTTAGTAATAATAACAATGATATCATTCCTTTTTGTAGAGTGTAAGGTCTGGAGGAACCCCTTGAATCTGTTCAGAGGAGCAGAATACAGCAGGTATGTATGACAGTAGAGGTATGAATCAGATGCTCAGCTAATCAAAATGCACATGGTAGAACTGCAGGGCAGATGCTTATAATGTGACACAGGTCTTGCTGCAAGTTTCTTGGTTACTTTATACAGAGTTGTAAAGGTATGATGCATGCGTTGTCTTAAGTGCAAGGAAATGAATATTGTAAACTTGCAACATCAACCTCATTTGATTCATTGCTCACTAGCATGATATTTTTTCTCTGTGCACCACAGGTACACCTGGGTGACTGGAAAGGAGCCCTTAACATACTATGATATGAACTTGTCTGCTCAAGACCACCAGACCTTCTTCACAGGAGACACTCAGCAGCTAAGGCCAGAGGATGCTGGTGAGTTTTAATGACATACAGACCAAATCCCCAGTTTAGCAAAAAGTGGTGAAAGTCATATATTGCTCTTTGGAAGAAAACAATGCCTATTCTTTGTTTCATGTTTTTTTTAAACAAAACACTGACTGAATTTCCTTGTGAGAGATTTTCCCCGTTCTTTGTGAATGGTCACATGGAATTGTTTTTTGTTTTGAGTTGCTGAACTTTTGACTTGGACGTAGTGGATTAAATATCTCAATGCTGAAAGGTTACATCTATAATGAGGCTGTGTTCATTGTCTTATTGCAGTGATGCAGAAGGCCTGGAGAGAGAGAAATCCTCAAGCCAGGATCAGAGCAGCTTACCAGGCCATAGAAATGAATCATGAGTGAGTTCTGTGTCAATAGTTTTACTCTTACATAGTTACGTGTTTTCTCCTAAAGTATCTTTAAACGTACTGCGGCTCATGTATGGTTATGCAAAGGTGACAACCGTTACTACGTTTACATGCCCACAATAATGTGACTGTTGCCAATACTGCGATTAAGGCAATAGTCTAATTAAGCCATTTACATTATTGTATGAACTGATAACTCCACACAATACTCCTGTTTACATGACTGAAGAATTTATTTTGATTATCCAGAGAGAACCGTGGAAATCAGTGGCATTTTTTTGTTTGCTAAAGAATTCTTCTTTCCTGTCCCACCACTGTCAAATTTTCCCAAAACAATACAGCCATGATTCTGCAGTACCACATCATGTTGTTTGTCGCAGCCATAGGCCTATCTCTGCTGCAACTACAAAAAAGCCATGCTTCAGGTGCTACTTTTGAAGATGTGCGGAATAACCAACCAGTTAACCAAAGCACTGTAAAGAACATAATGTATGTATTGTGTCATGCTGGGCGCATGCACAACTTGCTCACAGTTAAAGAAATGCAACTAAGGTCCTAACTGGTGTCTATTAATGCGATAAAAATCGGACTACTCCACACATGTTACTGCAATTGCGCTTACTTTGATTAAGAGCATAAACGCATTAATAGAATCAGAGTAGTGCTGTGTACATGGGCTCTGCCTTATTCACATTATTGCCTTAATGGCATTATAATCACATTTTTAATGTGCATGCAAACGTGGCTATTGTGTTGTTGTGTACCACATCTCATTATGTTTTCCCTTTGAAAGCAAGGCTTTGGATGGTTGAAAACTTGTCCCAGTGTGCCTTACGTGTGTGTGTGTGTGTGTGTGTGTGTGTGTGTGTATCTGTGTGTGTGTGTGTGTGTGTGTGTGTGTGTGTGTGCGTGTGCAGATGTGCTGCAGCCTATGTGCTTCTAGCAGAAGAGGAAGCCACTACTATCACAGAGGCTGAGCGCCTTTTCAAACAAGCGTTGAGGATTGGTAAGAATGGCTTGACATTTAAGCACTGACCCATGGCAAACCTTGAGGCGAAGTATTGGGGAAAAGCAGAAAACTAGAATATTGTAAGCTATATTTGAGGCCTATTTATAATATTTGAAGTTGGATGTTTCTCTCATCTAAAAAGTCTTTGTTTAATAAATGTCTCATATTTTCTGTTTGCCATCCATAGCTGGAAAAGATATCAACCTACTGGTGTACATTAAACGCCGACTGGCTATGTGTGCACGCAAACTGGGACGGATTAAAGAAGCAGTGAAAATGATGAGAGATGTGAGTGTCTTGGTGTCCAAAACTCAACCATTACATATAGCTGCTTACAGTGCTTGCTGATACAATGTTCTGCCTGAAATCTTTCTGATGCACTTTGTCAAGTTACTCAGCCAGCACAAGAGGGTGTATAGTTTTCCTGTCTTTTTGAAGAGTCTAGTGCTGGAAATGTTTCTGGTGGGGTGGCTTCTACACATGGATGCAGAATTGAAGACTATGTACATATAACAACTGTATGGAATAAATCTTAATCTCAATACTTTTTGAATACATTGATGAGCTCTTGTCAAGTAACCCACATGGAACTCTTTCAGAACAAGCTTCATGCAATGAAAACAAATCCGTTTTGGAAACAGTATTATGTGCTTTAATTTATGTGGTTAGCAGAAATGCCTAGATGGGCTGCCAAAGAGCTTAATAGGCTGGAAAAGACACAGTGTATTTTGAGGAAATAGCTCTCTACTGTATTCAAAACAATGCCAATACAATGATCCCACTAACAAACAGTATGTTAATGGATCATGCTGGATACTTTATGATAGCTTAATTATATCTGTTGGTGATTTTTGTTTTATCTCTTTACAGTTAATGAAGGAGTTCCCATTGTTGGGAATGTTAAATATACACGAAAACCTCTTAGAGGCACTTCTAGAGCTTCAGGCATATGCTGATGTCCAAGCCGTCCTTGCCAAATATGATGGTAAGACTGCATTGACCAAACAACTTTCCAAAGTCATCATCCTATGTTCACACAGGAATTAACTCAGTGCTATTGAACGAACCTTGAAGTGCATTACTTTTTTTCACATTACCCCAATTTCTGCTGTCTTTGTAGACATCAGCTTGCCAAAATCAGCCACGATATGCTACACATCTGCACTGCTGAAAGCACGGGCTGTATCAGATAAGTATGTTTCCTTGTTGTTGATATTGTTGAAAATATCTGTGCACATTGAACCTTGTGTACCATTCAATACCTATTGGGCAATAAAACCTTAAACGTGTATTGTCGCAGGTTCTCTCCAGAGGCAGCGTCAAGGCGGGGGCTGAGCACAGCAGAGATGAATGCTGTGGAGGCCATACACAGAGCTGTGGAGTTCAACCCGCATGTGCCAAAGGTTGGTCATTCACTTAATCAGCCAGCCAGCAAGGGCCCCTTTACACCTGGTATCAACCTGCTTCTCTTATCTGGATTTTGTCTAGACGTAATGTAGGTGAATTACGTTTACACCTGACATTAGAATACGTCCCCAGGCTGTGTATTGAAATTGCATTTCTCTCTCCCTTGCCAAAAGTCAGACTGCCACGCGACGCACGTCACTTAAAATTGATAGCAAACACCTCGTCTCGCTTGTTCCCCTTCCACGAGTATCTTGACAATTCATTCTATGCAGTTATGTGTATCTGAGCTGCCTGCCACCTGCTTGATTTGCAGTGATCCATGGCATGCATCAAAGTTTACTTCCAGTTCTGTAGTTGCTAAATGTGAATTGGAGACACATTGCATTTACACTTTGATGTTAATATGGCCAGGTGAGTCTCTGACCACCTCAGGAGGTGGTTTGGTGATCAGGTCATCAGTGCATCTTTGGTGCATTTACACCTGGATTTTTATGCATGTTTGCTCTATCCAGTTACAATCCGATCACCCAGGATGCATGTTAATGCTATGTGTAAAGGGGGTCACAGACAGTCAGTCAGTCAGACGGGCAAGCAACCAGACAGACAATCAGACATTCAAAGATGAGCAATCTAGGCTACAACTGATGATAGAGACGCCTCCACACCTGACATATTGTCTCTTACCAGCAGGTGTCAGTGTAGGTCTTCATAGATCATGACCTGGTTCATCATACCTACAGTGCCAGCTTAGTTGTTGAGTTGAAATCATATTCAGGCTCTACATCCTAGTTTTTTCATATAGTACATTTGCCCATTCGTTCTGTATATTAGTGCGTCTTGGGATTTAGTTCATGACTATATCTGATTGGCTTATTTGTCATAATCATCTATATAGTGGTGATGTCACAGGAGTCAATGCAGTATTTCTTAGTATGTGGTTTTGGAATCAAAATGAATCATGTGCCTGTTTCTGTATGTATTTTCTCTTTTTTTGTAGCTTCTCTTTACTAGTATGTTGTAATAAGCCTGGATCCCAAGATGGGACAGAATTTTTCATTTGGGTTCCAAAAAAAAAGGTTTCAAAATACTACAGAATTGTCACAATATCAGGTTGTCCGCGGGGTCTTAAAAAGTATTAAAAGGTAATAAATCAATTTAGCGAAAATTAAGGCTCTTAAAAAGTATTAAAAAGTCTTAATCGCCATTTTATGAGGTATTACATTTTGTAGCTATTCAATGCGAATAGCCTATTTGTCCAAAGAGTTTGTGTGCTAAAACTTTGCGTGAATTTATTTATTTAGCTCCTCACAACTACTACAACAAACTACAACCGGAAACAGTAATGCATAACCCGGAAGTTAAGAGACGCCCTCTTGTGCACCGGGCGAATTGCGTAGCCGCGTAGCGCTTGTGGGATTCTTCTGTGTAGGCTGTCACTAAACTAACAAACGTAATAAGGAAATGCAAGTTCTCAGACAAGTGGTTGGAGGACACTGAATTTGCACCATGGCTGAGGCCCGTCACTGGGAATAACC
The DNA here is from genome assembly GCF_048128805.1 of Centroberyx gerrardi. Classification (NCBI taxonomy): domain Eukaryota; kingdom Metazoa; phylum Chordata; class Actinopteri; order Beryciformes; family Berycidae; genus Centroberyx; species Centroberyx gerrardi. The sequence continues at coordinate 14,144,774 of NC_136001.1, forward strand.
GGGAGGCGTATTGTTCGGTGTGTAAGAAAGCAATAAGTGTAACCTCAATGGGGATCAACGCTATCCGGTCCCATATGCACAGTGCTAGTCACAAGAGCAAAGCATGCAAAGACCACAGAGATTTTTGTTAATGACCGTGTTGTGTGTGTGTGTGCGCATGCGTGCGTGTGTGTGTGAGCGTGTTACTGTTATTACTTTTAATAAACCTTGCCTTTGGGTTAGTCACTCAATTTATTCTCTTGAGCTTTGTTCCCTACCGGCCTATCTGAATTCTGTTGTATTGATACAGTGGTCCATAGAAGTTATCGCAAACTAAGACTGTTTAGTTTTGCAATCTCAAAATCAATGTATAGTAAATGTAAGTTAAGGTGTGTCGCTGATGTAACCGGTTACAGCTCGAAGTGGCGTTGAGGTCTTAAAATATATTGAAAAAGTCTTAAAAAAGGTCTTAAAAGGTATTGAATTTAACTTCAGGATTCCTGCATATACCCTGAATATTACATAGAGCACAGATTTAGATATGGATTACAACTCCAACCTGGATATCTCTCTGGCCCTGCACATCAATTCCCACAGGGATTAGGCTTAGATGACACACATACACACACACACACTCATACACACCTAGTTGCAGTTTTGTCTCCATTTAGCCTTTGTAGTGTGGTGGCGTTTCATCTCTTACACTCCTTTTCGGAGAGGGAGAGGGAATCGGTGCTTGTGTGTGTGTGTTTGTGTGTGTGTGTGTGTGGCAGTCCCAGGCAGTGAGGGGGGAAGTCAGCCAGCCCTTTGATCCAGCCTTTGATTTTGAAGTGAGGGCCCTCATCTTCAATGTCTTTCCAACTATCCCCTGCCCCATCTCCCCTTCCCCACCCTGCCCAGAGGCACCTCTCTCCTCTCATCACGCACCCCCATCCTCTCTCATACCCTCTCATCTTTCTTCGTCCCCTCTCTTACCTCTTCTCTTACTTTTGTTTTGGTTCAACTTTGAGCCAAGCAGTAACTCTGAAGAAGACCACAACTGCCAACTTTGTCAAAATGAGTACTGGGAGCATAGGTGGAGAGCTAAATGATGATATGATAATTTGTAACAGCCCCCGCCCCCTCCCAAGACCTTTCACAGAGGATTATTGGTGAGCTCATCTTTCAGCATTTGACTCTGGCATCTGCTACTTACTCAGGCCTCATAGCACAGTTATGTTAAGTTTTTGACTCACTGGATATGAAAACTCCCTCCTTAACACTGGAGGAGGGGGGTGTTTGCTTTGTATTGTCAGGCGTGTCTGAATGATGAGTGCACCGGTAACCCAGGTGTTGTAGGTATGGGGTTGCTTGTTGTCTACAAAAGTACGTTCTACACAGTGCTTGTGTACAAATTTACCCTAGAGCCGAGTCTTGTTTCCAAAATAGTGTGTCTAGTTTCCCAAATTGTGCACTCGTTGGGAAACTTTATCATTTTTATTAGCAAAAAAATATATATATGTTATTTATGTTTTGTTATGATCACCGTTATCTTACAGAAATTAGAATAAAAGTAAGAAAAAGAAAACATAATTCACATACAGTATGTATATATATATATATATATATATATATATATATATATATATATGTATATGTGTATATATATTTCTATAAAAGGTTTGGGAAGCTGCTGATCTAAAAAGTTTGGCATTGGAGATCAAATGGAATTGTTCACCTACTCTAGTTTAACAGAAGATTATGTAATTTTACCACATTAATTACACCTGTAGAACTATGTGTAAAAGGTGACTTAATAACAGAGCTTGTGGGTGTTGTTGCTAGAGAGAGGCCATAACAGATACCAGTGATTTACTGAACTAAAGCAAGCAGAGGATTTTTCTAAATACCCCGCCTCTCTCCAGTTTATCAACAAGACTCTATCATTTCCCATTCCGATGTTAACGTGCCACACCAGCCCCTCATCAATGTGACCATTCCTGCTGGACTTCGCCACCCTTGAACAGATGGAGTAATGGTGGGAAGAGATATGGGCACAAGTGGAGGTCAAGCGTAGTGTGTGTGTGTGTGTATGTGTGTGTGTGTGTGTGTCGCCAAGCAAGCTGAGGAGATTATATATGAATATCATGTTAGGCTATATCACATGAGCTCATTCTGACTGCTCCAAAGGCTCTGCACACACCTCACTACCACAGCTGTTTCAGTGCTTACCCACCCACCTTCTCCATCCTCCTCCTACATGACCTCTCTCCCTTTTCCTTACCAGCTCCCCACCTCTCCGTTATTTTCCTCCTCTTCCCCCTTCCCCCTCCTATTTTCCTCCTCTCCTCATCTTCTTGGCCCCTCTCCTCCTCCTCCTCCTCCTCCCCTTTCCTCCATCTGTCTGTCCATTCCAGTCAGGTCCTCTACCAGCCAGTGGTTAAGAAACTGACAGTCTGCCGGATGCTTGCATGGCTGATCAAGTGCTCTGGCCACCTGAATCTGCTTTACATTTACATTTACCACTACTTTGGTCCACACTCATTCATTTTAAAGCACTCAGGGCGACCCGATCTCATCTAGCTTGCTCGTTTACTCCATTTTGGTCGGCAGTTTCTCATCTCACTCCATTCTGGTTGACATGCTCTCATCTAGATAGCCTATCAAGGCCCAGAAACCCGGACCTTTGTTTGGTTTAGGTCTGAAATTGGCTTTTTGGTTTGTAAATTGAGACAAAGTAGCAGCCTTGGGTTTGTTCTGAATTTAGATGGATGAGGTTTGACTCAGACAAGGCAAAGGGGGTAGTTACAGGAATGGCATCTTAGTTTTGAATTTGCCTCATCCCAGCCTGCTTTGGAACAAATGCTGTTAGTTTTCTGCCACTTTCCAGTCCCTTGGTATGTGTTGTAGTTGCTAGTAGCTGTGTTTACCGACTGTGTATGGAATTGTTAATCTTCGTTTGTGTTTCTATTCCCAACACCTGTACATCTGTATGTTCTTCAACTGTGTGTGTGTGTTTGTCAGACCCATATAGAACGACTACAAGGCTAATGTCATTGTTGCCTGCGTGTTCCATTGTGTGAGGCTAAATGCCGCAGATTAGAATCAGAAGGCAGCTTATGAGTTATGCTCTGGGCTTATGACTGCCCAGGGATAAAAGGGGAACACATGAAACTCAATCCCTTCATCAAAGAGGCGACAGGGAGTGGAGAAGCAGAGGGAGGGAGGAGAGAGGGGGGAGAGCAGCACGGAGGACTGAGGTGTCAGCAGGTCTAATGCCATGGCATGCCAGGAAGGACAGCTGAGCGTCCAGCCACTCTAAATGGTTAATCTTAAAACACAGTGGACCCAGACCTACATGGGTGCGATATACTGGTTACTGATGATCAGCGATACACTTAAATGAAACTCGGGAATGGAGGTTGAAATATATGTAACAAGAAAATGTGTTAAAAGTCCAGGTATAACTTATCCAAAAGAAAAAATAGGCTTGGTCAGGAATTTGAAAAATGTCCCGTATCATCAAATTCAAAGTTTAAGTACTTATAGTTGCATGTGTCAGCAAGGGAGTTCAAACATTTCAACACAATCAACAGAATATATAAACTTCACTGCATTTTCTGCTCAGTGTCTGTGTTGGTTAGGCCGGTTGGTTCGGAAGATTGGGCATCAAATGAAGCACACAAACCCCTACCTGGCATGCGAGTTCTTTGCGCACTCTGTCCTGCTGTTTTGAAGTGTTACATGATTGTGTTGTATTTTTTTGCATGGGGCTTAAATGGTCAGTGACCACAAATATGTTTTTCCACACAGTCACCCAGAAACACAGCTTTTACAGCAGTTGTACGGTACTCTGTATAAGCAATCGTGAGCAGTGGGCCTGTTTTCTCTGTAATGGGTGGGCTGGCTGGCTGGCCTCCATTAGTGCTGGGGGGGGGGGGGTTAGACGAAGATGGTGAGAGGTTTGGGCTAAGAAGAAAGGAGACAGAAAGGTGAGGAGGATGAAGGGGGACTGACAAGTGTCTTAACTGGAGCAGAGAGAGGTAATATGGGTAAGTCAGACAGAATATAAGTGAGAAGGGCAAACAAGCAGCCTCTGACTGTCACTGTAGCTGTCTTAAGCCTGTAATGATTAGAGAGGATATTGGGATGGAAAGAGAGGAGGCTGAGAGGAGGCAGGGCAGCCAATTGCCTGGCCAAGAGAAGGTGAGTAAGTATGAGGAGGATGGGTGAAGTGGAATGGCCACACTGCTTGGCTGGTTGCCTCCTTGGTTGAGCCTGTAGTAATGAGGGTGAGGAAGTGGTGAGTGAGGCGCGGGCGACAGAGGGTTGGGGTCGGCCTGGCAAGCTGGCTGGCTGGCCTGGCTTGGCTGAGTCTATAATAATAGAATAAACATCTGAGGGATGGGGCTATGGGACTGCAATGAGGTAGAGCTGTAGTGTGATGGGATGCTGTGATGGATGGTGACTGATGATTGGGCTGGAAGAGAAAAAGTTATACGTGAACAGGGACTGCTTGCCTGTCTGAGCTTATGATTATGGATGAGAGAAGAGGAATGCAGTGAGGACAGACTGGGTTAATTGGTCTGACTGGCTAGCGGAGCATGGTTGCTGAACATCAGGGATGGGAAGCCCAGGCTGGTTGTCTAGCAAGCTGAGAGACCATGGAGGAGAGGTGGGGTTAAGCATGGGAGAGAGACAGGGATGAGCGAGATGGAATGGCCTGGGCAGGCTGCTTGGCTGGCTGGCTGTGATCATGGGGGCGAGAGTGGAGACAGAGGATAAGGTAGGGGGGAGATGGGTGAAGCAGAGTGGTCGGGCTGGCTGACTGGCTGGCTGACTGAGCCTGTGACCATGGAAGGGATTAGACAGGATTAGCTGTGGGGTAACCTTCCCAAAGTGTCAGTCTGAGATCCAGAGCACTGTGAAGCTGGCCGCCTGGGAATCCAGCCCAGGGGGGCCCCAGCCCCACACACTGGATTAGTTTAACACAGACCCCTGCCACACTGGGCACCACAGACATAAATTACATAGATTGGGCATGTTCACCAGTCATTATGCACTCATCACTAGCTTACCCATGGACAGAGCTAGGCCTTAATTAACATATCAATATTGCAGAAAAGTGGTACACAATACGCTTGTTTCAAATCTTTTTATTTCCTAGATCATGGTTCCCACTTATTTCAGAAGGCATACCCAATACCCAATCTATAGATAGTAACTCTGTGATGTGGGCCTATGTCAGCACAGTGGACCGACTGACTCACTGGGCCAAACTTGCACAGTAGGGAGAGAGGGGGGGGGTGAGTGGGGGATGTTACACATTCATGGAATGAATGTACTGTACTGTAACAATAACACAGAGAGAGCTTTGGAAAGCTTTTCCCTCCCACCTTGAACAATTGCAAAACAAGGCTCTCAACAAATACCTCACATGAGGAAAATATGTTTTCAGTCTGCCGGGAGTTCGCAAGTGGGAATTGCACAAGAGGTTATAGTAGATTAAGTGCTAACTTAGAAACAGAAAGAAAAAGTGAATGAAACCATTAAATAATGTGATACTTACTTGAATTGACACTTGCCCCCTTCAGGGAGGTCAGTGCGCAACAGCGAGAACAGCACCCCTGAAGCTGGTAGGCATTCAGTCGGGCGGATACTTGCAGAGATGAACCTGGGTCCAGGCAGGGGCATTGCTAGGAACAAGAGGTGATACTGGGCCCCATAACAATGCATCTATCTTAGTACAGTATCAACTTGCCTGTCTGAAGGGCCACCTCTTGTTTGGGACCCACTCAAAGTATTCTTGGGACGGTATAATGGCTCAGTGTTTATCACTGTCACCTCACAGCAAAAAGGTCCTTGGTTCGAATCTCGGCCCTGGTCCTTCCTGTGGAGTTTGCATGTTCTCCCCGTGTTTGTGTGGGTTTTCCTCCAGGTGCTCTGGTTTCCTCCCACATTCCAAAGACATGCAAGTTAGGTGAATTGGAGACTTTAAATTTCCTAGTGGCACCCCTGGTTGGAGACTTGGACCCGGGTTACTGCAGTTGAAGGGAGGTCTCCCTACTCACTATGCCACCCTGCTGCTCCAATATCCTATTGTCCTAAACTCTTGCTCAGATACTTAATTTATCATCTAGAACTTCCCATTCCACTTTCAGCGACAGTGGTAGAGGGTAGGAAATGTCAAATACAGTACATTTCATGCTGAGAAGGTAACAAGTAAAAAGACAGGAGGAGGCAGAGACAAATTTATTAAGTATTTAAAAGTTTTCCCATACTTTGATACTTCTGCATTCTAATATGCAGTGCATCTGTCTATCTCCCTCCAACCTCTCTTGCTTTTCCTTTGTCTTCATTTGATTCATAATCAGAGCACTGTCGGGACATCAACAGTGTGTAACAACCTTGAATACAACAGCCAGCTTCCCTTTTTCCAGTTTCACATTCAGTATTGATTGTAGTATTGAGTACCTTGTTTCCCACCTTTGGGAAATTCATTAGCCTAATTATCGCATACCACAAGTAAGCAAAGACATGGTCCAATACACCATATGTCAGGCGCCACATAGTCGAATAGAATAGAATAGAATCTTTGTACCTCTGAGGGGAATTTGTGTTGCACGTAAAAAAAGCTAGTAGACACAGTACAAACAGTGCTCATTCATTACATAAATTACACAACTAAAAAGAGGTATCCAAAAATAGGTCCATTATGCTCATTCCAAAATCTCATTGCACTGGTTAAAAAGTTTGAATCTCAGTCTCTGTAGACATTCTTGGCAAAGTGAACCTGCATCTAGCTGAGTGTGCTGTTTTTTTTTTAAATATGCAATAAAGGCCATGAGTCAGATTACAAACCTCCAATGTCGTGTCAATCTGCTTTGCTACTGTGATTGGTCAAAGATTTTGATAACTGACAACTAACACCAACCAATCTGTTAGGGCGAGAAATTACGTCAGTGAATCAGTCGTCGATAGGCTTGCATCCAGACTCCTATGAATCACCATACAAATTGAAAAATTACTAAAAACAGTTAAAACTGCAGTAAAACAGCACAAAAAAGGGTGCATTAGCCAGTTCTACTATGCTTTACCACGCTGAAGGACCGAATGGCATCAGGGTATATTGACCAGTGGTATTTCTTCCTCTTCCTGTATGTAGTACTTATTAGAGATGAAGAGCCTGATCCTGCCTCCAGAGCACATCCTGAAGAGGGGTGACAGCGAGGCGGTGGCATACGCCTTCTTCCACCTGCAGCATTGGAAGCGGGCAGAGGGAGCCTTAAACCTACTACATTGCACCTGGGAGGGCAGTATGTATTAATTTCTTGAATTGGTTCTGTTTAAAGTGAATTGGCTTCACGACTGTGTACGGTCGGAAATCACTATGATACGTTGATCCAGCCTGGCCATCACAGAGCCACAGTATTCTCCTTGTATACTGCTTTCCATTTTCATAGGTTTTGTATGCACACCCGCAAATACATTACTCAATATCACACAAGAGGGATACTGTTATACTGTATATCAGCACAGCTGTGATTCGGTCATAAGCATAAGGCTGCAGGCCGAGTGCTGAAGATAATCACATACAAAACAGCCCTATAAACAAAGCTATTTATCTAGTAATGGTGATTAAAGGTGATGATTTTTGTTTATTTGTCTCCGCTAACAAAAACAGTTCCCCCAGGATACCACTACCAAGTGTTGCCAAGCAACACATAAACTATTTGTGTTAGATCACCTGTAAAGCAGAGTGATACCTATAGTAAAACGTCCCAGTGCTGTTTTACTGTCAGCACTTATAGAATGCCTCCTGTCCAATCAAATTACTCGACTGGAACTAACTGTTGTATAATTTTGATTATAGAATTGTGTCAGTTGATAGTGGTATCGATCAATGCTCTGTTTCTTAACATTCTAATGTTTCATTATAACCTTAATATTATGTCAGTGTAGTGTAACATTTTGCTACTCAGTTGATTTGATGAAAATTGTGGTCAGCTGCAGAACAACTTATTCTGGTCTTGAAAAGTGAAATATCACTTTTTATGGTTCAAAGTACTTGCTTACTGTACTGTATAGTAATGCTTTGTGTGTTATTCATCTGATCTTACGTTTCATTTGCTCCTTTGTGCTCCTCTCTCTCCAGCCTTCCGGATAATTCCCTACCCTCTGGAGAAGGGTCACCTGTTTTATCCCTACCCAGGATGCACAGAAACAGCAGATAGGGAACTACTGCCCTGTGAGTAGGAGAAGCAGCCGAAACTTACTTGCTGTCTATGAATGTGTGTAGTTGTGATTAATGAAACCCCCTCTCTCTCTCCCTCTCCAACATTTTATCTCTCCTACTCATTCTTTCTCACACTGACTTTCTTTTGCTCTCTTTCTCTTTCGTTGCTGTTTCTTTCTCTTGTTTCCTCCAGCATTTCACGAGGTGTCTGTGTACCCAAAGAAAGAGCTTCCCTTCTTCATCCTCTTCACAGCAGGCCTTTGCTCTTTCACTGCCATGCTGGCCATGCTCACACATCAGTTCCCTGAGCTCATGGGTGTCTTTGCCAAAGCAGTAAGTACTGTAACTACACATCTCTATTTTCTACCCATTGTATCATTAAAAGTTGCTGTTTTGTATTGTGAGATGTATTAAATTGAGAAAGTCCAGTTTTCCATGGCAACAAATTAGCTTAGCCCTGAGTTTAGGTTGGCTGAGAGCTTAGTTCTGCTACTAATCTCATCTTGGCTCTTTTGTGTAAAAAGGGCTATCTTTGTTTTAAATGCATGTTGTTACTCCAATGTAACCTGAACCTTTTAACCCTGGTGGTAATTGCTGTCTTCCATCACTGTCAGCAACACTGGAGGCTCACGGGAGTCGTAGGCCTGCAAAGCCGCTATTTCCCTCCAAAACAAGCTGTAGTCCAATCGCAGCTATCAGTAATCACAGTTGAACAATACAAGCTTATCGCCATAGCTGAGTGGCATACAGCTTTCAAGAGTTTTAAGCCACGAATGTGTGCATGACTTCCTTTTACTGTTTATTTATAAAAGCAGCGTTGTGCCGTCTGTTTTTAGCCTGTTTGGCTAGCTCCTTTCTTTGGCTAATCCTTTGTTTATGGTCACCCTGTTTATTAGGGTCTGCCTTTACACATACTTGTAGCCTTGTAGCAAAAACAAGGCCACAGAGAACATCTAGTGCTCATCCTTTTGTTATGGGAAAGGTTGTGTGTAGATAGGATTTTTACAGCAGGCCAGGCGAGCCTGGTTTGTGTAATGCTCAGATAGAGTGCATGAAAACCATTGAGGGAGGAACACAGAGGCCCTCGCTGCCTTCTGAGGAAAAACAGAGATTTCCCTGAATCTACTACTCTTGGAGAAAAGATCCAAGCAAGGCAAGACAGGACAGTGGTGATGGTGGTGGCAGGAGTCTTCCTTTCCTTTATTTACTGCTACCAGACATGGATAATATAGTGGCTGAATATGTTTCATAAATTTAATGGGATTAGAGGAGTGCTTGATTTGCACTTGTCTGGCCAGGCTAATGATATTTCCACTTATGAGACTGTTAAAATGTCAAGTTTATCAAGCACACCTCAAGTAGTTTCAAAGAGAAACCATATTGTAATGTTCTTGCCCATGTCTGACCGCCACTGTTAGATAAGCTTAGACAGCAAGGGCTAAGGCTCACATGGACACATAGCAGCCAATGTTACTTGAAATGAGAAATCTATTTTCTAATTAATTCAAGTACTTTCACTGACACAGGTGTCTAACTCCCAATTCTGTTTTCTGTTTACTATGCAGCCTAATACAGTGATTCTCAACCTTTTTCATATCAAGGACCCCTAATTTAGTACACATTAGAGCCACGGACCCCCATTTGATGAGATTTTGTCTTTTGGACCCAAATCTGAGAATATTTTTTATAGTTAGATATGATTTTGTCTAGAATCCCATGACTATCTGTATTGTAGGTAGAGAGATAACAGTGAAACTATGATTAAAATAGTAATTATCCTACATTCTCTAATTGTGTTAACTTCTTGAGAACCACTGGCCTAATATGTCCAATTCATTATCATATAGGTAACTGATTAAAAAGAAACATGATGCTGTGCATAAGTGTAACGATAATAGCCAGAAGATAAGCATTTTTGAGACATTTTGATGTGTTGGTTTTGAGTTGTTGTGTTGATGTTAGTCAATATACAAGTTTAGTGTAGGGTAGCAGGTTATAATGTAGTTGTAAGTGTTAATGAACTTTTGGAATGGCATTTGAAAGTAGAAAGAATTGTAAGTCATTTTCAATAAAGCTGGTTAGTTTTATGTTGTGTGATAGGTTTGAGCGATTATCAGGGACTCCGTCCATTGGTTTGTTATGTCTTTTTACAGCTATGTTTGTCACACAATGTTGTGTCTTAAGAGGGATCTTACATCAGCTGGCCTTTAAAGGTTACTAGCACAGGCATTTCAAACGTGCAGTTCAATAAGGACCTAATAAAAATCCTACAGTCAGTGATTTCAGCAGATCTAAAGGGATATAGATGTAGGAACTTGCCCTGCTGGCAAGCATAAAAACATACAAAAACATGCACCTCAGGTTCTAAATACTATGGGGATTTAGCAATCTTGTTAGAACAGCTGACCCAGGATCACTGGCCAGGTCTATTTGGTCTATTTCAGTCCTGATCGATACACACACGCTATGTGGGTAATTGCAGGGTACAGCTAATATGCCACAGATGCCGCCATTTTCTCTTTTTAACTGTTAGCATTACAAAGTTAATACATGTGACCATTTATAGTTCATTAACAGCGGAAGCAGAAAAATGTACATCATGTAAGTCAACATAGATAATATGTTTTTGCCTGATAGGCAAAAAAATACAAAATATATTTTTTAAATTTGGTTCACCTACAATCTAACAACACGTGGTTCGGCTGGGATTTTTAGCCTCACCTCTTCATGTGCGTCTATGATCTGAATGGGAAAACTTTGTATGATCAGTGCTATTAATATATGACACGTAGCCTTGTTTCCAGCCAGGACAACAGGCTAAGGCCTCAGAGCCATTTATTCTGTTGTGAAATGTATTGCCTGATAAACACATTAAAGTGTTTATGGTGGATTGAAGTACTAGGGTTTAAACGTTTTTTGGGTTTTGTTTTGGGGGGTTTTTGAGCTGGAGGAGAGCTAAGCCTTCAGTACAGGGTGATTGTGACTGTCTGCATTTTCTGTATTTACCTTATTTAGTCTGTAAAAGAGGAGATGAAAGAGGGGATTTTGTTGTGTTGGACTAAGCTCAATGAAATGAGTGCTCGTAATTTTGAATAATCATTTTTGAGAAGGAAGAAATGTTTTACCTCGAGCTTTGAGCCAGCAGATGTAAGTTCCACAGCACTGTTTGAGTGAAATAGCCCAATGGGCATTAGTAAGTAGGCTTATTTGAATGTTTTGCTTAAGGATTATCTAAGAGTGGGAAGAGATTTTATGACATTTAACTGAAGACTCATTCTGCTTTTCCTCCTTTTCAGTTCTTCAGCACACTCTTTGCACCCCTGGGTTTCTTCGCAGACAAGATGGAAAGCTTCATGCCGTCCAGTTTTTGGCACCAGCTAACTCGAATCTGACCCCATCTCTCACATACACATACACACACACACACACACACACACACACACACACACACACACACGCCAATACCACTCCAAACCCACAGACAAAAAGTGTTTGCTCTCCTGTCTTCAGCATTACTGTCCACTTGCTGCATTGTTACTGATTATGTTGGCTGAGGTTGTATCAACACAGCAATACCACTCTTAAGATGCTCTCCCACACTGTTCCAGCAGCCAGTTTCTTTTCCAAGAACACATTTAGCGAATACCATTTGCAAGGATTTCACAGGGTCATTCATTTGTCATTATGTTAACACTGCGTAACAGTGGGAAATTTGAACTGTTGCAGTGTCCCACCAAGCCTGGCTCTGCCATTTTGGCAAAAATCACATAATGAATTTGTAAGAGGCCCTCCTGTATTGACTTGCTATTCTAAATGAACTCACGAATTGTAAAAGCTATAATTGTTTTTCCTGCCCTACTGTAGTAACTGCTGTATCTAGTCAGATGAGTTGTCCTCACCAGTGGAGGAATAGACATGTACATGGGGGATTCCTGAGAATTTTGTATGTGAATCCGAAAGATCCCATATAGGGTTTATATGGGATGGAAACCTATGTGTCCTGTATGAACCCTCTGTGCCCCATAGCCATCCAGTGGGGCAGATTTAAAAGTTTGTGAGACCTCCTAAAAACAGAGCTGTGATTTACAGCCTTGGAGTGCCTGCAGTGTATACAACGCCTCTGCGGTTCAACAGTTGTTGCCATGGCATGACACCTCAGCACTATATCACTGGGGCAACCCCCGCCCCCACTTTTGCCACATCGAAATGCAAATGGGATCATCATTGGTCACAGTATGGCCTCTCGTGGCATCGCTCATTTCTACCGTTTACACCGCAGAATGCTACAGCTCGTGCGTTAGTCACCTTCTATTGACGGCGAACAAAACGTACCAAAAGTCACTCACTGCAGTAGTCATACTGAGAATAGCACAGCACAGTCGCTGTAAAGAATAGCTGCCCTACATAACATTACAGTAATTCTCAATATATCGGGGTTCTCCCTCAGTCAGGGAATGTTAGCCCCGACAAGCCAGCACATGCGTTGAGCACATTTGTTTAGTCCTGAACCATTGCTGGTGAAGATGCTGAATAGCAGTTGCAGATGGGGAGCAAAATGAACAGACCTATACAGGAACAGTGTACATAGTAAGAGACATATTTTACACAGTATGTATAAAATGTCTTTCACTTGGTACTCTATATCTGTCTATGTCCATTTTGCCACATTGATGTTATGTACGGCAACTCACCGAGGCAAATTCAAAGTATATGTACAGTACATAAATGTGCCTGTCAATTAAATATTCTTCTGATTCTGTTGTAATTGGCTGGATTCAGACCATTGTTCCCTTTGTGAAAGATTTGCTCTTCTCTGTTGTATGAAACTGAATGTGGAGATGTACTGTAGCATGAGGACCTTGTAGCAACTGACTGATAATGTAATAACTTGCCAGAATGTAATAAAATGTAATATCACATTATTACATTAACCTGCCATTAAAGGGTGTATGTGTAACTTTTGATTCAGTAATATTGACTAATAATGTGATAATAATAAACATATGAAGAATGTAATACCTCAAGTTATTACATTATTAAAAACAATATTACATCATCAGTTAAAAATGTTACACCTCTTAATGCTGGTTAATTAATGTGATGTTATTACATCGTCCCAGCAATTTATTACATCAACAGGTTTTATTACATTTTTGACCCACTTAGAGAGACATTTTATTACATTTTGAAAGTTGTTATATTGTTTGTCAGTTATTACATTATCAGTGGCTACAGCCCTAGCAGCAGAGTTCATGCCTCGGGGTGATATAGTGATATTGTGCTGACAACTCTCCACTCCATATGTGATGCTATTGTAGTTAATGAAGTGCCTTTTATGTCACACTAGCTAAACACCGATTTGGCATTATACTGTACCTGTTGATGATGTCAAGTTTAGTGGCAATATTGTTCAACTTTGATGTTTTAGACTTGATAATTAATAGATGGTTTCAAAAACTGTGTAATTTTCTATTGAATTATTCATTGTCCAATGATTGTCCAGTGGTGGTTAGCATTACTATATATACCAGCCAAAAAAAAACAAAGACTAATATGTTGATGTATTAGTATCCAGTCAACAGTGAAAAATTAGAAAAGGGCTGACTGGTTATGTTGTAATGACACATACAGTGTGTGTTATTATGGTGCAAATTTGGATTGTCTTACTAACAACTATTCTGACTTGCAATATTTGAAACTAAGCCACAAAGACTCTTGAAGGCTTGTTTAGCATTTTCACTCCATTCTCTGGCCTGTGATATTTGATGGTTTAAATTCTTGACACCTGAAATGTCTCATTCATAGTGTTTTTGTGCAAGTAGGACTGCATGCTGAAGACAGGAGAACATTTGACCTACTGTAACCCTGGGATGAGTTTGATTGCAAAACTCACAATAAATTGTTCTTTCAGTGTAATTTAATTGCATCTGTTATTGCATCTGTTTGACATTTTTGTTCTTGTTTGTAGAGATTCTGGACTGGTATTTTCTGAATCAATTTTTTGACATTTAGTTGAATAATATTGGAGATAAAGTACTCTAAAATAGTGTTCTTGTCTGATAAAAAAACCATTACGAGTAATTTGCTCAAACACGGTGGACAGGTGAATCACTGTTTCCTCTCACTCTATTTTCAACATGGGGTGAGGGGTGATACTTTATTGATCCCCATAGAGGCATTCTGGTTTGGCCTGCCCCCCCCTCCATAGTTCAGCTACAGAGCAGCACCCCTGGAGATGATAGGGGATTCAGCGTGTTGCTCAAAGACACTCCAGCAGGGCGGATGCTTGCCGACACAGGCTTAAACCCGGGTCCTCCAGCTGAAGGACAGTCTCCCTCCTCACTATGCCACCCTGCTGCCCTTGGACTACTGTTATGATTATACCACTCTGCCACCATCAGCAGATACTTTTACATGTCATGTTCCCAGTGAACCATTGGTGCCATAATTATACTTCATACACTTGATGCTTAAGTGGCGAGCAGCAGTAATGAAAATCACTTGCTGAGGACTGCTGATGGGCGCTCAAGTGTTTGCTGTCGGTGCCTGAGCACGGCTTCATGCTGCATGTGGAAATTTGAATCGCTGACTGACCTCCATACTAATGTCTTTAGAGTGCCTGAAAGTAAGGATAATATAACAGAGAAGATAGAATAGAAAGAAATACATAGATAGACAACACAACCATAAATATGTGAAAAAGGTATTGAGTAAATAGAGGTTGTCATGTCTTTTACCGTAAGCCTGGAGATGACAGACATTTATGATACGCATATGTACAGAGATGCTTGAGTAAAAAAAAAACCCTGCTGAGAGGAAGGTTTTGGGCATAGGCTTGTGTGAGAAAGCAGCCCAGATTGCAAGTGATGCAATCCGTCCTGTCCTTTCGCCTGTTCATCCTCTCCGTCTGCAAACACCAGATCACGGCTGTGTCACGTCACACGCACACATATGCTAAAAACTCCAGCGGAGAGATGCATTCTTGACAGTTGACTCGCTAGATAAGGGTTTTTATGTGCTAATCCCCCGCCGCCAGCCCGGTAATCTCACCCGGACGACGAGCATGTTAATATAATATGAACGGCCAGGCCTGGGAGCCCTGCCAAGCACGTCCCTGAAGGTCACATATAAGTTACACTAAAGTCTCCTATAAATCTGCCTCAGGGACCCAAAGAACACTTGCACTTACTGCTCATTCAGTGCCTGCTTTCTAAGAGGTCAACAGGTAGGTGTGTGTGTGTTGTGTACAAGTACAATGCACGTGAGGGATTTTTTTATATTTCCACTTGTGTGGTGCAAATATTACAGAAGAGTATTAGCGCCATTGTAGGTGAAACTTATTTTTTACTGCAGCAGGGGGGAGGGGTGTAATATTCTGAGAAAAATTTCAGAATTTCTGAGATTTAAGTCAGAAATATGCGAGAAAAAAATGCAGAAATTTGCAAGAAAAAACCTCCGAAATAAAGAGTTTTTTTTATCTAACAATTTTATCTACATTTCTAACAAATTTCCTTCAATGGCCCTAATACTCCTCTGTAAAATATGAACCTGGCAGGCTTCAATGCCAATCCATTTTACTTGTAAGAATGAGCTGTGTGAACTATGGTAGCTTGGTGTGAAGTATGAGGGGATTATGAAAATATGGAATATTTAATTCCTTGTCAGCTTTAACCCACATATGTTTACTGATGATGACACAGTGAGCTAATCATCAGCTGACATGTCACGGCTTGGACTACAGTAACTGGGTCATTCCTGGTACGTACATATGCAAGGGGGAATCTTTGTTACTGTAGGTATCTTTGTTTCATCCAAATGAATTGATGGCCCTCATGTTAGAACTCTTTCTTCATGTAAGGCAGGGTGACCTATTGATTAGTGAGACTGTACCATAAGCAAAGCACTATGGGTTTGATCTCCACAACAACCAATATACAGTATATGCATTAACAGCCATGTGTCCTGTCAAAGTGTCCTTGAGCAAGACACCGAACCCCAATTTGCTCAGTTAAATGCCTAAAATGTAAAATATAATGACTCTGGGTCATGCCTTAGAAATACAGAAGATAATTTATTTTCAGACAACAGTATTAAGTGACGAAGACCCACATGAACCACAAGTAAAGCTTATAACCTTCAGTTTGTGGGAATTTTTTTCCTTTGTCCATGCTATAGAAACATATGTATGTGAGATAGCTCTATTTTACTCTTTCTCCCAGCAAAAAATGGGTATGATGTCACTTGGCACAGACAATACACATGCTACACTATAGCAGCTACAGTCAAGCCCAATTTCATGTCCACATAAAGCTCTTAATTACTGCTGATAGGGCCAAAAGGGCCTTGTTCTAAGCCAAGAAAAGCACTGAAACTACCGGATCATTTTGCCAAAGATTTTCAACACGTTTGCCTAAATAGTCCAGAGAGTAACAATTTCTCAAAGTACACATAGCCTATCAACATATTTCCCATATTACTGCGTGTAGTAGATATTAATCATATGAGTGAGAGTGGTACAATGTTTCAGACTAGTTTGAGGAGGAAATAGGAAGGTTTGCATGTAATTGAAATACCACTGAACTGTTTTGGAACCACTACAATTCATCATGACAGACTATTCTATTCCTCTCTTCTGGTGTCCCTGAATGTGAAACATCCCTCTGGGCCTTACTGTTAGTCTCTCCCCTTGGGCCAATTTTAGCTCAGAAATGTTGTTACATTGAGATGCCCATTTGATATCACTATGATGGCACAGAATGCCAGCGATGCCGCCCCTGTTATTTTTACAGACTTCAGCTAGATCAAACGTTTGTGGGGGGACAAAGCCACTCAGGCCCTACAACCGATTTAGAGATCAGCAAAGCATTATTAATCCACTCCGCACGTACAGTTTAGCTTCTATACAAAAAATGTACTGTGTAAAGAAAATTCCCTATAATCTCCATGATTAAAAAGCTTCCGTAAAAATACTGCAGCAATTCAACTTTGGAGGTATTTTGTGATGTATTTTCCATTGCTGTCCACAAATTCAACATCTGTCAATCCAGTTGAGTTAGGAGAAACAAATATAGTCTGGCATTACCTGACATTGAACTGACTGAACTTATAACATCAATATGGGGGGTTGCATTATCTTTATCCTCTGAATCAGGGCTGAAGTATAGGAGATATACATATACACTGAAAGAGAGCGGAAGACCTCTAATGTGGGTGGCAGAGGGTGGATCAACAAGGTTTAATATAGAACCACTGAGGTATTTTTGGGCCATTTCCAAGGTGACAATACTTCCCTACCCATTAATACACACCAGGACTCTATGGCCATTTTCACACTGTTGTACCAAACCTGAACTTGGAACTAAAAATCTGACCCCACTCCTACCTGAAACCCAAAAGACTCTATGTGGTGCCCAGGGTATACATATTTTTTTTTGTCAGATGAAATGTAACTATATCTAGAAATGTAGAGCTATTTTTCAATGATTTGTTTTTTGCCCAAACCAGACTCAAACCTACTCAAGTAAGTGAGAATTTCACCCTGAACCAAAGCACACCCAGTGTCCAGGTCCACGCTGTCCCAGTTGGGTCCTTTTTGGGTTCAGGAATAAAATGTTAAATTCTAGAACAGACTGAACTGAACAGTGTTCCGCTGGCCCGCTTCATTTATTACACTTACTGGAACTGGGGAATAGGAACAATTTTCAGGGCCAGAGCAGTGCAGGTCCAGGTCAACCCCCGCAATGTGTGAATAGCTGTCACCTTTCTAATCTTTGAGAAAAACACAATCTACGTCCTTGTAATTTACAATGAAAACAGGTTTTTTTGTTTGCAATTAACTTTTGACTCGTGAACGTTTGACACTGGTGTGTCATTCGCCTTGTTTAAAGCACTTTACTTTGGCTCTCCTCCTCATTACGTGGACGTGAAGAAATTTGTTGACTCTGAGCATCCCCAGCTTGTTGTCAGATTCATTTAGATCTTTCAACTCCTCAGAGGTTTGTGTCTCCAATGGCCTAACATGATGTCTGGCTGCATTACCAGATGTTGAAAAGTCAAATTCAGAGTTCTTAGCTACTCTATCGCTCTTTTTGCAATGTCTTGGCCTGGTTTCATGAAGTACTTCACTTCTCACAGACCGGTCAGAGCCAGTGACTGTGTGCACACTGGACTGAAAGCACAGTTGCATAAGATTACATTGTATGTCATGATAAGATGACAGAGGAAACATGCCATAGCAGCTTTTGTGCTGAAGAACAAATGATGAGAAAAACTCTGCTTATTTTACAACAGTCAGATACAGCCCATCACTGAGCAGCATACATTTGGGAGTATAACAATGACAGGTGTGAAAATTACAATAGCAAAAAGCCATCATCTCAGTATGTTTTGCATATATTATAGAATAGAAATACTTCAATAGGATTTCTGTCAATATTCAGCTATAGTATGTCCATAGTCCAAACAGGAGTGCTGGCAGGAATTCTGGGGCCCCTGACGAGATGTGGCACTAAACCCCCCATCCTTTAATGCCTCCACCACCACACCCGCCCCCCCAAACCCCACCCCGATATGTCCAACTGAAAACACTTGCCTTGTCCCCCTACCTGTGGTGCCCCTGGGTTCACATTTGGGCTTTCTGCCCTTGTTTGAGTGAATAGTTTTTCATAAACTTACTTTGAGTTAGTTTGTGTTAGAGTTGCACTCATTTGGAGCAACTGTCCATTGTATGTTAAATGCTATGTAGCAATACTGTACAATGACTTGATGTCCTTTTAAACTGAGTACAGTGTCAGTGTCTCTATTCCAAGATATCTCTCTCTCTCTCTCTCTCTCTCTCTCTCTCTCTCTCTCTCTCTCTCTCTTTATCTTTCTCTATCTCTATCTCTGTCTTTCTCTCCCTCTCTCCCACACTGAGCTAAGTCATGTGCTCACATAAAGTCTTTACATATTGTAAAACAAACAAAGACATCACCTCAAGTCCCTAAGGGTGCATTTACAACAGAATCAATATTCAGCGACTTTATATCAAACATCAAAGTCTGTTAAAAAAAGAAAAAATGAAAAAAATTGTTCTTAGAAACGCTTGTTAAAGCAGCACACCATCAGTAACTGGGCCTATTTTCCAGTTTGGCATCATCCAATCAAGGTCTGTGAAGTCTCTGCTTCAGGAAGTGTTTAAGGGTTGGAGTCAAATCAAAGCCAGAGGTATTGAAGTTAAGAGATCTCCATTATGCATCCCATAATGCAGTGCAGTCAGTCACCCGCAGGTTCACGAGTCAATGGAGAATGTGATCGGTCAGGTCTCCTTGTCAGGTTAGGTCCAGCCAATCAGGTCGCTTGTGGGGCTTGCAGGTGTGAACGTCCACCATGTCCTCGCAGTCCTTGCACTCTACAGCGCAGCACCACTTGAACTTGCACTCGCACTTGGTGACACTTTTGACGCGCATGGTGTCGTAGCCCCGCCCACAGCACATCACCTCACAGCCGTCTGTGCCTCTGGACGACTTGTTGCACACTCTGCCTGCTGTACCCAAGGAACCTGTGAGGAAAAGAAAAGGGTGAGATTCTCCTCTACTGGCTCTACTGGCGATTATTGCTGTGGCAATAAGATTACTCATCAGTCCATTTGATGACCCCACTTAAAAAAATGTATTAAGAAGTCTGACTCAAATGAAAACTGACTTCAAATAGTATTTCAGCCAAAAATGATACATTTGATGACAAGTAGATCAAAATCTATATTTAGGACTTGCTGTCACACTTACAGTGCAGGGGATTTTGACTCCAAGAGTTTAGTGTTTCAAAGGAAAACAAATGATTTACTTCTTGCAGATTAGTTGATCACATTTTGGTCTGAGAGGATTCTCAAGACATTATTGAATTAGACAGTTGATGTATATCTCTTGCCCTGCTGGTCATAATACCCAGGCAACATTTTAAAGATGTGTACTTGTTTTCAATACCATTTCGTATATGACCCTTACCAATATTATATACCACAGACAGTTTTTACCAACATTTGGCGCTTGGCAAGTGTTAATTTCGGACCCTGCTTGTAGCCTAAAGTCCCAACTGGAAAATAATGTTTCCCATTTCCATCACCTCAAAATGTTGCCCATGTACCCTTAAAGTAATAAGAACTTCTACTTTTAAAGTGAGTAGCACATTAACATTTTTTACCACACACACCTCTAAAGAAGTTCTTGAATGGTTGACCACCTATTGGTTGTTCTGGGCACCTGTAGTCATCACATCTTTCTAAATTACGTTTTGGAAAACCTCCAGTGATGACATGCACGCCCAGGGTAGCTAATGTTGGCAGTGACTATTTCTGAACATCAATGGAGGTTTGGATGCTGAAAACTGAAACTGTTTTACCGAAGTGAAGCATCACTTTTCCCACACTCTTGTAGCAGGGTAGCCTATAGGCTTACAGCAGAACAGAATAGTCTCAGACCCAAGCACAGAGGTGTGCATGTTAACGCTCAGGTGTGAGATCTAAGCCAGATCACATGCCATGTCTAATAACAGAGCATCCCTGACAAGAAGAGAAGAGCATGAGGGGAGATATTCCCCTCGGGCTTTAAGGAGCGGAGCTTAATAGTGACCAAAGGAGGGATTTGAAAAATAAGCCTTCATGTATCCTTAGGGTATGAATTCCTATACAATGGAGATTAGTGGTGAGGAGGGTCATAAGCTCCTTTTAAGATCACCTTTGCACCTTTAAACAAGGAGAGGCAGCCTTTCCTTCTAGTGAACACACCTTCATTACCCTTCAATTGTCAGCCTGCAACCAACCTAATAGAGGGAAGGAGCAGAGGATTTTGATAAGATAGTACCATGCTTTCTGCACACATACCAATGTAGGCTATCATAACTAGCCCATTAATAGTGAGTTATTGAGCTCCTTCACGCTCTATTGAAGGGATTGGATAGGAGGAGAGAGACAGAGCTTAACAAGGCAAAGCAAACACTGGGAATTAAGGGAGATGTTAAAGGTCAAATAATTGAACTTTAAGCTGTGAAGGAATGCAAGCTTTCAGTGGACGAGTCTCTGATTCTCACAGATTTTGTGAAACTGACACAGGGCCATGGTGATGTCTATTTGTCTTGTCTCCTAATAGTCCACTCATACTTGTAATTTTCCCTCTAATGAAAATTGGAAATATGGCGAAACCCTATTCTCCATCGGAAATCAGTAAATTATATACTATAAACTCAATAGAGCCTTCATTACAGTAGATTGCCGATGTTTTCTTAATATAAATCCTGCATAAAATATGGGCACATGGGTTTAGTCAAGCAGAATATTTCAATATGCATATGGCTCATAAAGCTGTCATCTTCCAAGCTGAGACAGGAGACATCGTCCCAGTAGACGCCATCTTGGTACTACATTTAATGTATAGTGGTTGCCATTGCATTTATATTGCATCAAGTGCTGCAAGAATTTCAACTGTCCACTAGCAACAGTTCAGCAAGCTTGTAAAACAGTCATGCTTCTGAACGGCTAAAGCTGCATTGTTAACCCACCTGCTGTACGGTCCATGAGGCAGTAGTCCGGTGAGTTCTCAACATATACTAACTCATTCTTGGTGCTTCCCTTGAAGTCCTTGTCGGCCACCATGAAGCCCGTCCCATCCTGGTTCATGGTCACCTCAATGGCCGTGTTGTACTTCTTGCGCAGGTAGTCTCCGGTTCGCCTGAAGTCAGACATAGCCAGCCAACAGGTTCTCAGAGCACAGGAGCCACTGACCCCGTGACACTTGCACTCCAGCTTCATAAAGCGCTTCACTGCCTAGAGCAGAGGTCAAAGGTGAGGGGGTGTTAAGTCTATGATGTTGCCCATGGCATGATGTAGATGTGATCAGTCTTGCTAGCACAGTTGTCAGCCATATATCCTTCATGGTGAGTAGATGTTACTTAAAGTTAAGCTCCTTAGACACTTTCTAAAACAAAGTCAATGTTTTAGAAAGTCAATGTACAAGACCAAACTCTAGTAAATAGTATAGAAACGAAAATTACACCCACTTCACTGATAACATCTTGAGTGATTTATTTCTGATGAAATTTAACCTAAAATCTGCTATAAGCAAGAGAATTCATAAAAATTGCTCGTACAATTGTCTAGTGTATCGAGACCCTAGGAGAATATTTTACCCTTCAGAAGGTAAATTCAGGTCAGTCACTTACATAGAACAGGACTTGAGAAAATAATTTTCAACAAATTATGTCAAGTATGTATGTTCTTTATTGACCAGTATCTATTTAATAAAAGGATGTAAATTTAAATTTTTTTGAAAATTTAATTTAATCAATTATGAAACTGGGACTGTACAGAATCTGTACTTGTCTATCATACTCTTAGGTTTACAACAGTGTAGAAAATGGTCTCAGACGCAACACAGATGCATGCATGTTAAAACTCAAGTGCAGCGTTAAAGCCTAACTCCCTTCAAGTCGTTTCCTGCCGCTCACCATTCGTCCGCAGCGGTTGTTGTGCAGGTTCATCAGCGCCCGGGCGTCTTTCACCATCCTCTCCCTGGCATCGACGAAGGCCTTGGCAAACTTTATGCCGTAGTTGATGTTGTCGCTGCATCCACCCCAGTCAAAATTGCCCCTGTCGTCGCTGGCTCGCCCGCGCTTGTGGCTGTCACAGCTGCAGATCTTAAGCTCCCCCTGACTGCAGGCCCTGGTAATGGCGTACACCACTCCTGCCGAAGAGATGGCGTACACGAACGCTGCCTCTCGGCTGCCTGGGTGACCGGGAAAGAGACATTTTGCAGTTATGTCATAGTAGTGAGAATAGTACATTACAATTGTTTGTCGAACATTGTTATTACACAGCAGCTAGTTAGTTTTTGGTACTACTACCCTGAAGTGTTATGACAATGTTATTACACATTGGTAAAAGTTGTCTACTGTCACGCAGTAGCAGTACAATGTCACACAACATACACCGCTGGTTTTGTTGCAACATGTGACATTGCTTTGGTCTCATTCTCATTTAAACTGTTGGTGTGTTACTGCACAAGTCTGCTCCTCTGACCTGAGTTACTGTTCGGTAAAGCAGCCTTTCTCCTGTATTTCCCAGGGAGAAGGAGCACAAAAATCAGTCCATTTATGGTGGATGGCCAGACAGAAGTAACATGTCAGCTATAACATCACAGTCCAGCCGACTCTCCTTTCACCTTTTAATTTGCACAGATGGCAGCTTTCTCAGTCACCGGGCTGTGTTTTCATTTCAGAGGAGAGGAGATTTTGGGGGTTATTTGGTCTGGCTTTCCCACCCACCTCCCGTCCTCATTCCTGCTCACGCAATGAAGCAGAACACAGGCGATATGTCAGGGAAGGCTTTGTCTGGCTGCCAGAAACATCTACCCAAATATTTACATCTCCTATTACTGTTTATACATCACCCGTGTGGATCTCTCGATCTGCTACTTGTTTTCGGAGAACATCCACTTTCCCAATCTTCCCTCATTCCCGAGAAGGTGAAACCACAATACTTTCTCCGCTCTTACTCTCCCTGTCTGTACTCTAGGGTAAAGTTCAGATGAATAAGAGGCCAAAGTTGAATCAATAAGACGCCTATTAATTCTATGCTTATTGGGTAACAAAGGAGACATTTATGAGGATGATAAACTTGGGTCCCCATTCCCTAATCACATGGAGCTAGTACTGAAATAAACAACCAGCATGCAAACACACGCATGCACAGATGGCTCCCCTCACACACACACACACACACACACAGACACACACACAAGGAATAACACTGAGAGAAGCCCCCAGTCACACATGCGCACACTCACTTCGCAGCATGACCCTGCCAAACACAGTGTGGTCCCGGTCCAGTGTGCTGCAGTTCCAGCGGTGGTGTCTGAACTGGTGCTGGCACTCTTTGATCCATTCTTTGGCTCCCTCGCCAATGGACTGCATCAGGTCCGGGTGCCGCTGGCAGAGCTGCCGCTGCTTGTTCACCAGGCCTGGAATGTTGTCGCAGATCACCCGGGCGCCCAGCGCGCCAATGTACCTGCAGGTTCACATCCAATAAACAGATGCAGCGTTGATAAGCTGTTGACCTTTCATACAGTATTGGTGCAAGTATGGAGGCCGCAGTCTGGATGATTGGATTATTGAATTATTTGTAATTGTTTTCCCTTGCATTCATGCCACTCTTTTACTTCAAATATCCAGGATGTCAAAGAGATTATTAAATTCCTCACATTCAATGAAAAGCATCTCTGTCCCTCTGACAGGCCCTTGCTTCCTGTTCTATTCAGACATAATCCCTTACTTTGTAGCAACTCTTAAAAGGGTGGATCACATGGTGGTGCTGTGACACTGGGGGGCCTCTGGAAGCCTTATAAACAGGACATGGGGACAGTCATCTACAGTACAAGTGACCCCTGAAACCCCAACACTCAGACCGTTGCCCCCCCCTCCTCCCCTAAGCCTGCACGCTCGACTCTCCATCCGGATATCATTATAGTCCCTAATCGCAGCCACATTTGTGTCGCCTGGCCACCGAGACAGAAACAGACGTAGCAGGCAGTTTCCACTCCTGTTATGGCTGTCCCGGTCCCATTCTAACTGCCACTATCTGCCTGAGCAGTAAAGCAGAGCAGAGGCACTACGTGTGTTTATTGTGTGTTTTACATACCGGCTGTGCCAAAAGACCCCTGACTGTCTCTAGGAGGACACACACATAGAGAGAGAGAGAGCGAGAGAGAGAGAGAGAGAGAGAGAAAGAGAGAGAGAGAGTCCTGTGCAGCAAGACACATGGTGCTCATCTAAATTATCACAATGGTTAAAAATAGGCCCTGACAATACAAACCAGGATTAAAGAAGTATTATTCATCTTGAGAGAAAGCTTCCAAGTCTCTCTCTTTCTCTCTCCCCCTCTCCCTCTCTCTCTCTCCCTGGAATTTCTCAGCGTTTTAATCACAGTTTATTCATAATATTTTGCATAAGACAGCAAAGGGATTATAGAATGTCAAATATGATAACATATGCTTTTGTTCTCTCCGGGGAAATTACCATTCATAACATTACTTACAAAGGGTGCATTTTCAATCTAAATCCATCTGTAAAACAGAGGGTAATTGTTACAGGGTGAGGAACCATTATTCAAAGACCAAGATACAGGAGGAAACTGTTGAATTAGGCTATGGCTAGATACATGCTGGTATAAATTTTCCAGAGGTGTGACCTTACACATGAGAACAACTATTTCAGGTGGATGGGGTGGCTGTGGAGTGTGTGTGTGTGTGTGTGTGTGTGTGTGTGTGTGTGTGTGTGTGTGTGTGCGTGTGTGTGTAGTGGTGGTGGTGGGGGGGGGGGGGGGGGGGGGGGGGTTGGGGTGCTACCTCCTGCATGTATTTTCTCCTCTGGGCCTTTAAAACCTCAAGAGAAATCATCAAGGGGCATTTACTCATGCACCAGCGCCTGCACCTGCCACTTACTATGGGCAAGATGGATGGATAGGGGAGATTCCCCCAACACCATTAATCTCCATAAACACATGACACCATTGCTGTGCTGAACATCTCACTTGGCATTGATGTTTTAAAAAAAACAACAATATCCACATTCATTACATTCCTAAGCAGAGGCAAACTAATATGAAACTATTTGATTTCTGCCATTTATTGGACAAGACATTTCCCAGGTATGGACAAGGAGTAGAGAAGTGTTGATTTTCAGGTGTGGTGGCAAAAACAAAGCAACAGAATGGCTTTATTGAGATGAACATTTTTCACACTAAGTTTGTCAAATAAGCAGACTGAACTTATTAGAGGCTAGACCCATTGCTGTGTTTTCCACAAGGCCATTTCCCATCTTTATATCTCCCAGAGGATTCCCATTTGACTGCTAATGTCAACCCTTTCACAAACAATTCAAGATAGGCAGGTGCAAACGGCCAAGCCTTTATCTCAATGTTTAAAAAAGGCTATTTGCTTTATAAATTAGTTTTTGTTGTATTTGTTCTACTTCCATCAGAACATTTATAACAGTTTGCACTTAATGTGTTCAACATCATCGCACAGATGTCAATCTCTCCTAAGCGTCTGAGTAAATGATCTGCTGATTAATAGTGATTGTAATTAAACTGATCTAAACGTCAGCAATGCACTTCAAAAGTCTCACTCACCACCACGATGAATCCACTCTTGGTGTGAAAATGAGCAGGAGCAAAATAAAGGTGAAGTATATCCTAGAGGCGGGTTTGGAGCGGTGTCGGGTTATTGTGCCATTTCGGGTTACATTTCTGATCCCCATAACCCCGCCGCTGTCTGATAAGCCCCGAGATTTCATCAGACAAAACATTTTTTTTCTTTTCATGTATTGGCAAACGCTGTATAATCAGGTACGAAAGTCCTTGACGATTGTCCGCCGTCCATCATTGGAGAATAAAAAGTTCACCAAAGTGGAAATGTGGGCTTAAACTCCATCAGTTCACCAGTTTAACAATGCCATGCAGATTTTCTATAAGTGCATCCATAATCTTCTTTGGCTACATCCAAGATTGCATTTTACTTTACTGTAAGAGTGACTTGAATGAGTCCTTCGGCTCAGATTCATTTGATGTCCCAAGCAGATGTTCACTTATTGTCAATAAAACCACCTTTTCCCCTCAGCTGTTGCGCACTGAATTTCAGGTCAGTGAAGCTGCAGTGAGTTGCAATGCACAAAATCCGTATGCTGGAGAAAAAAGTTAAAACTGTTGCTTTTCTCTGATAAAAGTTATTTAAATCGGGTATCGGGTGGAAGCGGTATATCCGAGGATGAGACAGACACTGTGCGCACCTTTCCTCCTGCAGCCAGGAATGAAGATGCGCCTGGAGCACGCAGAGCTCCAGTGCGTCAGCTGTCCTTGCCCCCCTTTTTCAGACAATTACAAATAGCGGTATGTAGACCTATAGACGGTGGGAGAGCGGGTGTATATATTTAGAGCGATGGAAAGTAAGCCCTGGCTGTGATGTTATGAGGACTACCATTATAAATCAACGCATCCCACTTTTTACCACTTTGGAACAACCATTAGCCTAAAGGCTACTGTCCCCCAACACAAAATCACTATGATATTCCTTATATTCCTATGGGGAGTTAGAGTGCGTCTGTGGTGCTCAATTGTGAGTTTGACCTTATCGCACTTTATGTGTTTTAGGCTATTTCCTATAGGCATTACTATAATATTCCTATAGGCTATTCCTATTTCTGTGTAGCCTATAGTATCCTTCTATTATACTTTTATTATAGGAGGAGATTTTAGTTCCTTTTTTTAGTTCGAAAAGGTCATGAAAATTATCTAGAGAATATTGTATTTTCATTTTAAAGATGAAAATTATTTTATTTCAATTACTTCTCTACAATCTTTCTTTGATGGAAACTTCAAAACCATTGAATACAACACAGAATTTTTTTTTTTTTTTTTTTTTGGAAGAAGACAGTAAATCATCACTTTAACAAGTGCATCAAAAAGCCTCCTGTGGTATATCAACCATGATAATCAAGCCTTATATTCACAGGGATGTTTATGGAAATATTAAAACAAAAACGTTGTATAAAATAACTCTTATTTAGTATCATACATTACACCAAAAGTTGGTGTTTCAGCGGTTTGCATTTGGTTAGTTTTATAAAATATTTCTACCTCAAAAGCCTAACCAGGGACAGGGGTTGCAAATTAGCTCTGGCTAGAAACCCTCAAGCAATGCCTGTGTTTCTTGTTTTTAACCTGGAACAATGTCTATTTGCTTTGTCCCTGACAAATAAACAAATAAATAAATAAATAAAGCAGGCATGAAACCACCAGGTAGGCTGCCTGTTGTCCGTCTGTGTCATCAGTGTAGAGGAGAAAGTTTTGCTTGGGGCACCTTCAGCTATGAGGGGTCAAGCTTTCATGCTTTGACACATCATTAAACAGGAACTTGGTGTCTCCATAGAGATAGATAATCCTTCCCGGGGGGGCATTTGAGACCTTGTTTCAGCAGCACATGCCTGCCTGGTCCAGTGTGATTGGTCTCAATCCAATGCATCTGGACAATTAAACTGGCCACATTCAAAATGTCATTGCTGTTGCACAAAAACCTCATAATTCATAGTGATTTCCATAATTTTCCTTGGAATGAGCCCAGGACTCAAGAAACCCATTCAAATGCAATTCATTTCAAATCTGCATGGGTGTCAATCTGAAAATTAAACTGGTTTCCTGAAAAGTTAATTTTGTAAAAGGTTTTCATCTGACAATAGCAATATTTAGATCTCATCATGCCATAAACTGGAGGAAGTGTCTATTTTCACATCCAGAATCAAACTGGATTGGATGCAAAATAGCAAATATGTATATCAAAGAGCTAACATGGTTACATTTTCCTCCAGTAACCTTTGGGAAAGGGCCATGGAATCATGTGGCCCTGTAATCACTTTGTGGCCCAAACCAAACTTCTGTCACTTTGATCCACTTTGATGTGACAAACCAGGTGAGCAACACCTGACGAAGAGCCTCGAGGGCTCGAAACATTGGAGCATTTCAGTACGTGGGCTCTATTTCATTTTTTACTACTGAGATTGCTCGTACTTCGCTGTAATGTCAGGTTTCTCAAAGTAAGGTTCTGAACCCAATCGAGGCCTTTTCTGGTGGAGTACCACAAGTACATGGTAGCATATGTTTTAATGGGCCTGAATCCCTGGGTGGGAGACTAAATTTCTCATTTACAGCTCCGAGCTAGACAGTATGTGTGTTTGTGTTTTGTTGTGTGTGTGTGTGTGTGTGTGTGTGTGTGTGTGTGTGTGTGTGTGTGTGTGTGTGTGTGAGAGAGAGAGAGAGGGAGAGAGAGAGAGAGAGAGAGAGAGAGAGAGAGAGAGAGAGAGAGAGAGAGAGAGTGTGAGGTCATTTTAATCAGTACAAATCCAGGGGCATTAGTCGGGGACCTAAGTAAAGGTCAATAACAATGCAACTGCCTAAAAATACCACAACACAGGCAGTGGAGGTGATCATGAGTGTGTGTGTGTGTGTGTGTGTGTGTGTGTGTGTGTGCAAGCTATCTGTCAGCTGGGAGTTCCCTGAGATTGGGGAAATTCTCCTGTAGCGGTAGGGGTTCACTGTCTGGCACTGGGACACTTCAAATGGATATTGACTGTCACAGGAATTGATCCTATAACCCTTCGGTTTCTCTCCCTATTCTACATCACACATTCTCATGCACACACACACACACACACACACACACGCACAGCCCAGCTGCTTGTCCTTCAGTTATGTCATATCTGGATATGGAGCGACACTCAGATCCTCATTACATGTGACCCTGTCTTTCTTTACCCCAGGACAAGCTATGGATTTTACAGTGACAACTCTATAACAAATTGCTTTACAGGGAGCAGGTGACGGTGGTGAGAACACCAGTCATCCAGCCCTCCCTCTCCCTCTCCCTCTCCCTCTCCCTCTCCCTCTCCCTCTCCCTCTCCCTCTGTCTCGCTCCAAGCCCAGCTCCAGCTGTGGTCTTTAAGAGGCTCAGTGTGGGGGCCCCCAGCTCCTATTCTGGGCCCATCTCATGGTCTGGGCTAATTTTGGACAGAGAGAAGGAGAGGAGAGGAGGGGGGGTGGTGATGAAGAGAGAGAGAAAGAGAGCAAGAAAAGGAGAAAAAGAGAATGGTCCAGCTCACACCACAGCACAGACACTTGGATGACAGGGATTACGTGCCTGTGTGGCTTCTGGTGACAT
Organism: Centroberyx gerrardi; assembly: GCF_048128805.1. NCBI lineage: Eukaryota > Metazoa > Chordata > Actinopteri > Beryciformes > Berycidae > Centroberyx > Centroberyx gerrardi. The sequence continues at coordinate 14,174,702 of NC_136001.1, forward strand.
TATTAGGTCTCCTCATCACTCACACAGACAAGCAGATGGACAGCGGGAACAAGCCGGATGGACCGACAGACATATTTTTGGTTTGTTGCTACAGCGGCGAAATGAGAGTGCTGTAAAGTCTCATGACAGGTTATGTGTCTCCTCCTTGACCTCAGTTTTGTCATCTCGTTCACACAACACGACAGTCCGGCCATGAGACCATGTGTCTTACTGTATGTCTGCGATGGCGCGCCACACAGTCATAAAGCACAGCGTTTAACTTCAATGTTGATCCACCCAGGTGGGACACATGGCTGCAGCAATCCTTTACCACTCCAATCCAGGATAGAACCAGGGTTCTGGAACTTTGTCAGGCTGGGACCTCAATATGAAACTGAATATCTTGCTCTGGGATCCAGCCTTCTGAAAAAATTATTACCCCTCTTGTCATGTGGGGTCTTAACAGAGGCAGAGCCAAGTTCCATTTTGGGTAAAAAAAAAAAAAAAGACATAGCTGTCATCCAAGTCACGCAGTAAAAACAAAAACTGAAATCAGTGTTTGAATGTGAAGTATTTAACATTTCAGACATGGATATGGAAGATATGAAAGCTTTGATGAAGCGAGGCTGGAACAGAGAAATTTACATGTTACTATGCCTGTGTACCTTTACAAATCACAGAGGAATCTGAGGATCTTGCCGATCTTGCGAACAAGGACATTTGGAAAAAAATGACTCCTACTCTCACAAATTATTGCTTTCATAAAAGTAAAACTCACCAAGGAATATTGATTTAACACACTGCATTAGCTGTCCTTTACCTTTGATTCACTAAATATCGACATCTTTAGAATGGAAAAATCCTTTCTTTACATTATTCAGTTATTAATTCCGGATTTCTTTCTTAACAATGCTATATCATGTTGTTTTTGGAGTTTCCCCCAGCAGAGGACGACAGTACAGGACAGTAGAGTGCAGTGAACAGCCATGCTGGCTGTCACAGCAGCCACGACACAGTCCTCACAGCTCATCATCCTGAGCCGGTGTTTACAGAGCCTGAGAAACATGGGGCTTTGCTGGAGGACCAGACGGGCCTGTGTTGGATTCGGGATGCGGCCCTGCTGTCCTACACTGGAATGTTAATTAGGTGAGCCGAGCAGAGAAGAGGTGACCCGTCCCGTTAACTGGCCAGCTCCTTCCCAAAAACCAGCAGGGGGATTTAGTTTGACAGACAGCCTAGCAGTCGGTCAACGTGTTCTCTGGATATGTCTGTTTTTCTTGATTGTCTTGTAAGACAGACTGCGTGGACTGAGTGAGAGAGAGAGAGAGTATGTGTGTGTGTGTGTGTGTGTGTGTGAGAGAGAGAGAGAGAGAGAGAGAGAGAGAGAGAGCTAAGGAAGACTGATAAGGGGAAAAGTATAGAAAACTACGTATATAGTACATTATAATTTGGCACGCTATAGCAGGACCCAGAAAAGATATGTATCGAGTAATTGCTTCCTTCTTTTCTGTGCACTTTCACAATTCAGCCCCCCACTACCACCACCATCCTCTTTCTCTGTTTGATTGCATCACATAAAAAAACCAACCACAAGAACACTGGTGGATGTTGTTGGTGTTTATAGTTGGTGTTTATAGTTGAAGCAATATTCCAAAACACGCAGTTCACTTTTCTTCACAACTAGGCAGGAGTTGAGGTTCTCTTTCCTTGTTCAGCATCCCAAGCCACAACCCTAAGAGGCATAAATTCACAAGCACATCCACAGTGCAAAGCCATACAGTACATGGATATTAACATGGTTATTGCCAGCTTAGTGATAGCTGCATTTTATTACACAACTATCTCTGATGGTTCCAACTCATTTCTGAGAGGGCCTAAAAACAGGAGGAACAGGAGCGGTGGATTACCAAGGTATGATCAATTACAGTTACACAATAAGAATCATTATGACTAAATATTACAAATGAAAAGCAAGAATACCCTGTTTGTTTTATATATGAGAGATGTTAAATATCAAATATCTGAGCAGTCACAATTCATGGCTCTTTGTGTTTGATCACCTACTGTAGGTCCTTATCAGATACTGACCCCTAGAGGACACTCTGTGGCTATACAGTACTAAAACACTGTTTGAGAAGCCATGTGGTTTATTCCTATGGGCTTTACAGTCAGTATTTGTAAAACATATAAAACTCTCCCAAAGCTTGACTCCAGCTAAGCAAGTCTCTAATATGTAGTGTCATCGGTATGTACAATCTAGAGCTGCTGCACTGAAAACAAGAAGATGACTTTGTGAGCTCATTCAGAGTTTGAACTTTTACTGTGTATCTAAATGCACTTGCATCAAATGAGCTTCCTTGAATAGTCACATTAGTTCTCAACCAGAAAATATCAGAAAATCATGAAGCTACTTTCTTTTTTCCCCCCCAATTCATTATCTACTGAGCTCTACATCGGGATGACAGCAGATTTTAGTTGGCAGGGCAAACTTGTCTCTCATTTCTGGCGATCAGTAAAAGTTGTTTACAGTTATGTTTACAATATACATTTAATTGTATGCATGGGAATGATACACAGTACAGATAAAGTTGATATTTACTTGTATTCCTCTTTAAATTTCCCCAAACCACTGACCACGATCATCAGCTTTCCCTCATCAAATTATAACTTAAAACAACCATTGATGGCAAAAAAAAAATACCCATATCACTGCCTAGTGGCAACATATCAATACTGCAAGAGGATAAATAAATAAGAGATGCATGACAATTTCTGGGATCAATTTATTAATTCAGTCACTTTCCAGTATATATAATACTGTAAAAGAATTAGTAAAAAGGAAAGATAATAAACATGAGAGTTGTGTTATATTTGTGAAAGCCATTAATTATAAAACACTTGCAGTGTTTACTTTCGTCTAAATGACAAATACATGCCATTCATCAGAAACACTCATCCTAACCAAGGTATAATCTAAGTAATATGAAAACATGACATCTCACTTTTCCAGCCTACAGCCCACGACTAATGCATGATGAAAGCGCAGTACAAACAATTTAGTAGATTATAATATCTGCTGTGTACAAACTATTATACATTAATAACTGAAGAAAGTTTAAAAAATAAACTATACATTCTTATAAAAGACAGGTATGAGTGCATACTCATTTGATACAATGTACATTGGTCCAAGGACTATTTGTTAAGTATTATTTGTTATAATAAACAAAATACTTGAGATAAAGTATGTAAAGAACAATACCTCTACAGTTGATACATTGATTTCTATTCTTTGGGAAATATGATACCATAAAAAAACAAAAAAACGATATCATCGTCAATATAACAGTACGGTGTGACTAGCATATTGGCACATTTTGAAACCATAATATGACGTAAAATCAAAACTATCAACTGCAGTTTCTCATTAGTACCAGCTCCTTAACCAACATGATGAAACAGAAAATACTTTAATAGTGCCACTGCTTTACATTAGAAAACTGCATATAAAAATCAAATAAATATAATACAAATAACATACTATAACAGTGTTTAAGGGAGTCTCTGCTCAAATAAGCATAGGAAGTAAATATAAGATAATACCATAATCAAAATTATGTGATATGGATTAAACCATAGTGTCACAAGCAGAGCAGCAGCCAGCTAATTAATTGACCGACCAATTAATCAGTTAATTAGAAGAAACCACCATGTCCAGTTCTTTGACTCCCTCCTGGCTGGAGGTGAGGCCGCAGCTGCCTGAGAGGGGGCTGTCGGGGAAATGGCTGGCAGACCTGGGCGACAGGGCCGGGGAGGGAGGGGCCTGGGCCAGACCGGGCTTCTTAGGGGGGATGGGTGGAGGGTTGCCCCTGTCTGCCCTCGGGATGGTGGGTGATCTAACCCCCTGGGGGAGAGCTCCAGCGGCCCTTCCGATGACCGGAGACAAGGGGGCTGCCAGGTTGCGGTAGTCTGTACCAAAGGGTGAGTTGTTTGGCGCGGAGAGCTTCGGTGTGGCGTTCTGCTGGACGGTGGTGAAGCGAGACAGGACTTGGGTGACGGTGCTACGGGCCATCTGCTTGACGGGGCTGGCCTCCGGAGAGGGGCTGGATGCAGGGGAGAGGTCCTTCGGAGAGAGGGGAGGAGCAGGAGCAGGAGGAGGCTGGGCGGCCTGGGGCTGAGGCTCTGGATCCAAGGTGCCCTGGAACTTATGTCGCGCAGCGTGGAAGCGCTGGTTGATGCCGGCCTGGTAGGAGGACTGGTAGCCTCCGGGAACGGGGCTGCCTGGCGGGCGCTTGGCGAGGACAGGAGAGGAGCAGGGGGAGAGCGAGGTCTGGGTGTGATGAGGGACAGGGGCTGCAGAGTTGCCATTTTCATTTCCATTCTCCAGACACATCATCTCTGACAGGGCACCGGTTGGACCGTTGTGCCCATTGGTCTCCATTAAGCAATGGTGACCGTTGACTTTCGGCTGGGCAGGTGCGTGGTTTCCCTCCTCCTCAATGTCCTCAACCTTAATAGTCTCTGTTGTAGTCTTTCCCAGAGGAACTTTTGTGGCCCACTCCTCCTTTCTTCCTCCTTCCACTGACACCATATCCTCCCCCCTTACTTCACCCATCATATTCGCCACCTCCAGCTTCCTCCTCAGCTCTTCCACCTGATTGCAGAATGAGATAAGAGACATACTTCAGCAATCTTTAAAGGGGAAATTTGGTTGTCACATGCTAGCAAGAAACTGTCATTCACATCTCAGTTTCTTGTCTTGAGGTGAGATTAGATTAAATAACGTGAGATTAAATGTCTTTACTTTAATCAGTAAGAGGTAAGTCATGATACTGCACAGCAAAAAAATGGAATATTCCCAATATGCAAAATGGGCGAATGCCGCGACAAGACTGATGACTATATGATAGTGTTCACACCTGTTGTTGTAGCTGACAACAGTGAGCTTCCTCCTTCTTCAGGCGTGAGCGGAGCTGCTCTCGCTCAGTGTCAAACTCGGCCAGCTGCTCCTCCACCCTGGCCTCCATCCGCAGGGCCCTCCTGCTCTCCTCCTCCAGCTCCTTTCTCAGGGCCTGGGAGGCCTCCTTCTCCTGAATCAGAACCAGTCTATTAGCCAAGAGCAGCGAATCTGCACTAGCCTAATATTTATAATATATTAACAGAGGCAAGGTATACAGATGCAATAAATGAAATAAATGGCTTTAATTGAAATCACAGTGGCAATACCTTGTCCAGCTTACGGCCCAGCTCAGTCAGCCGGTGTCCCTCCTCCAGAGCCCTGGCACTGGCCCACTTACACTCTTTGGCCAAAGCGCAGGAGAGCTGTTTGTGCTGGGCCCGTTCTTCTTCTAGCTGGTCCGTTATTCGCCGTTGTTCTTTTTCCAGCCGCCGGACCTGGCTTCGCTCAAATTCCAGCTACAAAGACAGAGACTTGTCAGGAATTGACGGTAAAGATGGTTTTGTTTTAGTTACCCCTCTACTTTAAGACTTTCAAGGCTTTTCACACTAGGCCTATTGCACCTCAGCCAATCAATCATTCATATTTGATTTATTCAGCACATTTACAATCCAATCCACTATTAATGACAGGGCACCTGTTGTTGTAAGCGCTCCCTCTCCTTCTCCAGGATGTAAGTGACATCATCTCCCTCCGCTGTGTCCTCCGCATGCCTCCTCTTCTCCTCCTCCAGATCTGCAATGACCTGATACAGACACAGGGGGGAGACAGAGGGACATAAATGAAATGTTCCCTTTGGTCTGTTAAGTATTAGAGCCAATTATGGTTACTTTGAAGCAATGTGATTACTACATTGTAAACAAAGATGCTGATGGCAATTGAGTTAAACAACCACACAGTTTAGCTCATCTAAATGAGTAACCTTTTCAACCAAAAAAAAAAAAAACAGTTCAAGTGCTGACCTATATTCGTCATTCTGTTGTCTTTTTTTCCAAGCCTGAGACTATGGTGTGCTTTGTGTTTGTTGCAATTCTCAAGATCCAAACGATCCAGTGGAAGTCATTATTTGCAACAGTTACTTACTAGCATAACTCATCATCGTGCACAAAGATCTGGCACCTGAACTAAAAAACAACCTTTACAGTATCATTTCAAATTTAATGTCACAGACAATCTGCAGTAGACAAAACAGGGATTACAACTTCAATTTCCACTGGTGCCTTCCATATTCTACATGTATGCACTCACAGGAATGAAAGGCATTTTGAATAAATCTTGAAGATCTGCACTGCTAGCATTGCGCTGCACTGGTTGCCTCATCCTGTCATGTTTTTTGGATACTCTCTGCCATGGGAGCCCAGTTTCATTTCCCACTGATTTTCTTTAATCTGCATAAGAAACCACAAGCTCATAGCCACCCACCACCAACCAAGAACCACACACCCACCCTCCTGTGCCGGCTCTCAGCTGCAGCCAGCTGGGCCAACATCTTCTCTTGCATCTTCCTGCAGTGGCTCACCACCAGCTTGAGCACCACCAGAGGGTTGGAGGTGGAGGAAGAGCAGCCAGGCTCCTTGCTCTGGCCCCCCACAGCCTCGCTGTCTCTCTGCAAGGCCAGGAAAGGGTCGCTGAGGTTGTACCTGCCATAGCGCTCCTGGATGTACAGCTCTTTACGCTGGGCCTAGGCGAAGAGAAGAATGAGACGGTACATTAATGATGGTGTAATGATGGTAGTGGTTAATATTCAATTAGTTAATTTTCTAAGTTTGGGTAGCTATTTGTTTTGTGTATTAGTGGTCTGATGGTTATGCAGTAAAAATATTCATGGGTAGAAGAATAGCCCTGGCTGATTTATGCTTTTGTTCCACTCCCTTTTTACAGTAGGGCTGCAATATGGCTGCAGTAGCTGAGTCCGGTCTCGAGAGCACTTGTCTTGGTCCTGGCCATTACTGGATATAATACTTGACTTTTTCCTATCTAAAAATGTTCAAAACCATGTTTTTCTCTACCTGGTCCAACTTCATGTATATTCTCCCCATTAAAACAATTTAAGGTTAGATTACACCTATGTATAGTATTTAATGGTCCTCAAACTTGTATGCAATTAGTCAAAATCCTATGCATTAATCAGTTGGATGTTGTAGGGTTTAGTGCAGAGCTCCTGCAGATAGATCTACATCTCTACTGATCTTTAAGAAACTCCTCAAGCATTAATTGTACAGATGTAAGATGTAAACATGTACATGTACACTGTTTATTTAATAGGACTCAATATGTTCTGGTTTCGGTCTTGACTCAAACTCGACCTGACCTGGTCTTGAAATTGACTTGGACTCAACTAAAGTGGTCTTGACTAACAGCCCTGGGTTGCAATTCATTCAAGCAAGGAGTATCATCATTTGATCTATAAACTGACAACACTGAGAGTACTGAACCCTGAAGTCAGAGTGCTTTTCAGCTACTTTGATAACTGTAATCCCTGGCTGTCATGTTTTGTAGCTCCTACATGCTGCTGTCATTTCCCTCCCCACAAGGCAACAAGAATCCTCCATCAGTAGCCATCTAAACAGGAAATCAAATGCTGCAGCAGAGCTCAACACGCCAAGAGCAACATCTCCAATCAAATAAAGATAAAGGAAGGGGAGAGGGAGGGGGGAAGAGGGAGAGACAGAGAGAGAGGGGGAGAGGAAATATGGAAGTAAGTGAGGAAAGGCATAAAAACAATATACAAGAACAGAAAGAGTGCTAGCAGGAGGAAGGAGCAACAGATGGTGTGCATCTGTCTGTCTTTAGCAGGACAGCTGCTATGGACTGGGCCTTGGCCAAGGCAGACCTGTTCTCTGTTTTACTCGTGACAAAGGAGGGATAATAGCAGCAAGGCATTTCAGGTTCAGCAGATGCCTTTGGGCCTGCAGTGAGAGAGGAGGGCTGCAGGAAGAGCTGGCAATGTGTCTTAGTGAGGTTTCAACAAAAGAGGATCAAGAGATTAGAGAGGACAGTATCCTCTCTGGCAGGGTGAGGGCAGAGCTCCTGATGACTGATACCCAGACCACTTGAGAAGTTTAGTGTGCAGTTAAGAGGACGGATGGGCATGCACAGCCATATTCACCCCTTTCTCTGGGCTTACAGACTATACCCACCTATCAGTCATTTTACTGGAGGGGTCACAGTATACCTGTGTGCTCAGCAGTAACACCCACCTACACAAATCACACTACATTAGAGTGGAACTTAAAGAATAACAGAAAGGGAACTAATTTAAGTGTTTAATTTGTGTACAAATTGTATATCATCCAGTTAAATCAAGTCTTCTCTTGCAGACATCTTGACAGGACCGACAGCTAAAAGACCATAGAGAGATTCATCTAAATAAACTGGATTATCAATTGCAGGGAAATAGAAGACAAAATATTTAGAATTGGACCGAGAACCAAACGCAAACCATATTCCATCACAGATCGCAGGCTTTGTGATAGTCATCTTCTAGAGTATTTGGCTCATCTATCGCAATAAGGAGGGGGGCAAGGCTGTGAAGCTTTGCTGTTGTTATTTGATCCGGTCCATTGGGGATGGTGTGAAGGCGGATCAAACAGGATGCAGGGGTGAAACAGGAAAACACAGAGAGCCCAGGAGAATTCAAAAATGCCTCTCAAATGTGGGCGCTGTCTGGAGCCCAGTGACCACTCAGCACCTCGACTGCAGTCCTGTGTGTAATGCAGGAGATCTACAGTAGTGAGCATGGCATAGTCCTTGTTCTCACTATCTTACAGTGCAGGTTTCCAAATCTGGACTGTGCAAAGTCAGTAACACAGAGGGGGAACGGACCTTGTTGTTGGAACTGAAACACCACTATAATTTACACGAGTTTTCTAAAATGCTGAAGCTAGAAATGACATAACTTGAGCAAGCGAAATGTTATACTCTCCATCAATTTGTTACAGTTGGTGTCATTTTTTATTCTAGAAAGGTGGATATTTCATTTTGCAGAGAACTCTGTCTGTCAGAAGCGTTAGTCCAGAGCCCATTTCCTGTTCCCATCAGTGACGGACTGGCCTTACGTGTCACTTCTAGGGTAGAAGATTAAGCTTAGATCAGGGTTTCCATTCTTAACAACTATGTTCCTCAATCTCTAAAGTCTTTCATCACTGCTCTTGCATGCACTAATACCACTTAACTGAAAAAAAATTTGCTGGTTAGGGTACGAAGGAGTGGACAAATTAGTACTATAGATGCACAAGGGAATGCATTTGATAAATAAAAAAAATAAAACTTCCTAAATGTGTATTTCTGTGACTTTCTTTTAGAGAAGAACCAGTAATTTTTTGCATTTCTAGGACTGCTCACAGTTTTCCTTGGCATTTTATTAATGTATTCAGTCTCCATGTGTTTTCCATGACTGGAAAACTAGCCTTTAAATTCTCAGGTTTTTCTGCATTCACGGTAACCCTGTTATACACACACACACACACACACACACGCACACACACACACACACACACACACACACACACAAAAGTTCACTCATAAACAGACTCTGTCTGTCTGGCTCTCTGTGTCTCTTTCTCTGCCCCCCAGCCCTTCAATGCACATGCAGACGTCCGCAGCACAAAGGGAGGCTGTTTGCCTTGCCTCTCCATCATCCTCCACTGGTGCTCAGAAGGTGGAGGGAGTGAAAAGAGAGATGACAGGAAACACATTCCTGACATGACTTATGTTTAACACCCAACTCCACTGGAGCTCAGTCACTCCATCATATTGTACATGTACAGTACCATACACATACACATTCAGTGCATGGCTATCAAGCATCACTATACATGTCCTTGTCTGTTAGCTACAGTATAGAACCAACTGATTATGAATCAAGTCCTGGCTTCAGTACTTGGTTTTGCTCGGGGAGCCATGTATCGCCATGATTTCCTTGGTTCAAAACTAGCTTATCTTATGCTGTCTGCAGATGGGTCTGCTGCTGAGGGGAGGTGAATATACTCATGACCCCAGTGTCCTATACAGTATATTTCAATGCTGCTTACCCAGTGAATTGCTAGCACCAGTAAAATAAATCTGAAATTCTCCTGAGTGGTTGTCCTGTCCTAAACCTCCAATGAGCTTTGTAAACAACAACATACAGCAGTGCTGCTAAACTACTTTGGGGCCAAGTTAGGTACTGGAATATATGATGGCCATTTTGGGTGTATAGGCTATATGAAACACTTATGTGTGATATAGCAAAAGTAACAGACACCTAAAAAGAAAATGTATAACACTGAGTACAATCAATGGATACATCTCAAAGCTGGAAGGAAGTCCATTTGTTTATTGTTTTGTTTTTTCCCTCTATTTAAATGCTGCCCCACTGCCAAGGGACAGACAAACAAAGTCAAATTGTTTGAAGTACCTTCATTTGGAAGATTTGGTCGACCATGCCATGTGAAGTCGACAGTTAATTAAAGGCTCATTTCCATATTTTGAGTCCCGTTTGAACTTAAAGTAAAGACTCGCACTCCTTCCAAAGCAAAGGGACTAACTGGATCACTGCAGGGCTTTGTGTGCCAAACATGAGCGTTGCCAGAGACTAACTTCCTTTTGAAAGCCACAGCATGAGAAGTGAGCAGCTGCAGAAGTGAGTCACAAGGGGAAAAATGCAGCGCATGGTTAGAATGCCATTGATAGTTCTGTATAATTGAATATATAAAGACCATAGAAGAACCACATCATTAACCTTACATCCTGTACTTGGTCTTAAACCTAGGCAACTCATTGATGAGGATGTTGGATCTTTGAAAAACCTTGAGACTGGAGGCTGCAGATGAAAACTTGCCATTTTTCACACATTTAACCAGATGAAAAAAAATGGAAATGGAAAAGACAGAGAAAAGGAAAGAAAAGACACAAAAAAAGAAAAGAGGTGAATAGTTCATCAGTTGATGAACAGTTTATTAAAAAAATACTACATTCTATTGCTTTTACTGCCAAGGTGACTTGTGGTTTAGCTGAGCATTTCTCACATGACACATCAGTTAGACTGCCTCGAGCAACATGACTGGGCCTATTTTTCTAATTACTGGAGGTTCACATGCAATCTCATGTTGGAAAAGAATAAAGAGTTGTGGGAAACGTTTTACTGATAACACTCTGCTTTCATGTGAGGGCAAGACCCAAGATTCCACATGGCCAATTCCTCCACAGCACAACAGCTGAATGGTGTGAAGTGCTGAGCTCACCTTGCTAACTCACTTGGAAAAAAAGATTGAATCCTGCAGAACAATGAAAAAAAGAGGAGAAAAACAAACACTGGCAAACTGAGGGTGATGTCAGTTCACCTCTACAGTCAGGTGGGAACACTTTTCATATATTTCCAGCTCTTACTAATCATGATCTCTGCTAGACTGCATTGGCCATTTCATGTTCATTTCACCTAGGTCTCCAGGAGAGATCAAAGAGTTTTTCTTACAGGTCAGTGATTGTACCCTTAATTAAAAGCACCGAAACAGTTAACACTGCCGCATTGATCCAACCCCTGTGCTGAATGGGTTAACAGTGTGTGCTGGTAGAGCCATGAAAGAAGCGTAGCCATATTCCCCTCAAGCTCCAGTTAAGGCCAATGTTTATTTGTTCACTCCTAGTCTCCCTCACATTGAGTCATCAGGCGCCCAGCGTGCTGTAACTCTTCTTGCCTTAGATGGCCAGATCCCAGGAGAGATGTAGGAATGTGGTCTAGACACAACACATGAACATTCAGCAGTAGGGCCTTTTTCAACTAGATGGCTGCCTCTCTAGTTTGTTCTTTCAATGGTGCGTTTTACACCAGGAAACTGAATCGCATTCCAAGAACTTTTACTGCTGTAAAACTCAAAATTAATTGTGAATATAAAAATGTGTGTTATAGTGTTAATGTTTCAGGATGGTATAGATAATCTAACAAGACATATTTTGCAACAAAAAATGCTGCATCATTAAATCGCTTAAAGCACAGACATATTCACGGCCTATCTTTAATGGTTTCACAATAGTGTCATGATCAAACCGTTACTAAACTATGTTTAGTCATTCGGCTCCTCTGTTTAAATGACATAACATCCTGACAACCATGCAAACAGTTACAGAAAGCAGGGCAATGACGTGAGCCTTCAGGACAGCAAGATTAATATGTGTGGGGAAAATAGCCTGACAATCCTTTAACTGAAATGCACGACTAATCCTGCCAATGTGACACATCCTAAGGTAGAAACTAGCTGCTGTGTGGCTAGTTGACATGCTGACTGTCTAGTCCAGTGATTCTCAACCTTTTTCATATCAAGGACCCCTAATGTAGTCCACATTAGGGCCACGGACCCCCATTTTACCAAAATATTTTTATTGTTAGATATGATTTTGTCTAGAATTCCATGACTGTCTCTATTGCAGGTAGAACGAGATATCAGTGAAACTATGATCAAAATAGTCTACATTTCTTCTACATCCTCTAATTGTGTTAACTTCTTGTAAATGAAATAATGATGAAGTTTAACAACTCATCAATTTGCTGGGTGACCACCTGGAACCTCTTCAAGGACCCCTGGTGGTCCCCAGACCCCACGTTGAGAACCACTGGTCTCGTACATTATGGCTATTTCAAATGGAGCTTATGTTCAAGTTGACTGGGGTGCTACTCAATTAAGGTAATGAAATGTGTGACTGTGATGGTGATCATCCCACTAGCTAGACGCAAACCTTCTAGAAGGGAATTGGATAGATCCTAACTAGTATTTGCTTAAGAGAGACATAGACACATGGCATTTCTTGCACCTATCCGTTCACATATAAAGCATGGGGTCAGTGTTTTCCAGGAAATGGCTGCCATCATCAGGGTTACATGGGTTAAATCTCAACTACCTTAGCTCATTTCCTTCTCTCCCTGTTTTCCATATTAACATTCTTGTGTCAAATCTCTTTGGTGCCAGATCCTTGACTTAAGCACACTGGAGGTATTTATGACCAAGTAATGGTCTGCACCCTGTAAGCATTAGCATAGATGTACATTAAGTCCTTTGGCACCTTATGGTCTTTCTCTACAGGCATCTATGGCACATACCCTTGTTAACATTATAATTATGTGTCAGCAGCTCTATTGATAGGTACCTTGAGGGCGTCAATGACCAGGTCCCGGGCCTCCAGCTCTCCCTCCAGGATGCTGAAAAGCATCAGCAACTCTGGCTTGCTCAAACTCTCCATGTTCAGCTTGGACTGCTGGGGCAAGAGATGAAAGAGAAGACTTGGTTGGTCGATTGATTGATTAACTGGTTTCACATCATGCTTCAATATGATTTTATTTCTGAAGTGTTAATGCAAATGCACCTGCCTCATGGGTTTATAAGATACAACTTCTTCATGAAAATAACAACTACTTGAATTGTACTTTATCTTGCCAGACTATTATACAACCCCCAAAGAGGACACATTTACAAGATGATCATTGCTTCTTTTGTTTTTCTCCGCAAAGTGTTTTTCAACTGATATTTCATTTCATCTGGGAAGCAAGGCCCATATTATTCAATTGCCCCCAAAATAGACATTCAGACAATTCAGATATTTGATATATCTGAAATATGGGCTATGTGTGGATATGTGTTTATTATCTCAGAAGGGAGTCATTTTGTATAATAGAGTCAGTGTACAAAATGTGTGGTAAAGAAATTTCCCTTGTAAAGACAGTACAGAATATATAAAAAAAACAAAAACAAAAAAAAACAGATTTTGAGCAAGTTATTAACTTGAACACAAATGAAATTAAAGGGTCTGGGCCTACAGTATATCTCAGGCAAAATGTAAGGATATTGTCTCAAGCAAAATACAACCTCTGTTAAAACATTAAGTGATTTACCAGGCATCATAAGGCGCTGCTGCGGCTTGCATGAGCATTAATAAGTGCAACAGTACACTTGAGAAGCGAGTACTGCATTTTCCATTAAAATGGTTCATTTGATTTTCTGAGTAGGTTTGGGATATTTCAGCTCAATGAGGCGGCACAAGCCTGGCAACAAGACAAGCTGACATGTGTTCAGCAGGCACAGATAGATCAGATATCAAATAAAAGACAGTTCAGGTTCCAGCATCCAAGCTGTTCCATCATCATTCATCTAAGATATGAAGATAAAGATAATGTGTGTTTGACTTTGGTACTAAATTCCATGCTGTATATTATTTCAAAGCATTTTCCGTTATGTTTCACCATGTTGCATGCTGATGGGCCCCTTGATAGATTTTGATAGATTTTGTCTTTTGAAGGACATGTTTGAAATGTGATGTGGTCTCTTTGTAGTGTCCCTGCACCCTAATCTCACAGCTGTGTTGGTTCTGCTGACAAGCCCTGCGGTGTCCACACCTCAAAACATGCAACCGCATTCTGGCCAAGCGAACATATGCAGGCCCCTCTTTGAAATAAGATCACAGCTGTTGATGTTATTGCACTAGGCATCCTTTCCAAAGAAGAATCATCATACACTGTAGGTGGGATCTGCAGGTTTAGGTGAACTCTTGTGCTGGATGGCCGCTAGTTTCCTAGTTCTAGCTCTAATTACAAAAAGTATACTTTCTGTAAGATGGCCTAAACATCTGAAAAATGCATCCTCAGCTTCTGCCCCCTCATTTGGGTTTGTTGGTCTGTGATCCCCACCTGAACTACCATTCATCCAACAGGCCTGTGCTCCGCTCTGAGCTCTCTGTGGTCACAACTTTCCACATCATGAAGTCATCAGGAGGGGGGTGGGCTGCTCTCTCGGAGCACTGGTTGCATAATGAGACACAGGAGCCACGGGCCTTTCCTATCTGAGCTACTAGCTACTGTACCAAAACGTTTCCCAGGCATCTTCGAGAACATCAGCAACTGAGAACCCTGAATATGAATGGCTCTATGTTGCCGATTGAAAAAAAAGATGTGTGAAAATGAGCGTAAAGCTTCTGACTAAGTACAGTGTGACACCTACTAAGCATGCAGAAGTGAGACACAAAATTAGCTATGATGCATATGAGCTGCTTCCTTCCTCTGAATCTCTCCTCTTAGCCTGCTGAACTGCACCTTCAGCCTAATCCCTACAGTAGCCTCCTCTCAGAAAGAGGGAACACAATGTTTCAGCTGTGCCTTTACCAGCGCTCATGGTCTGTGGCTTAACCACATGGGTAAAATGCAAATTAAACTCCAGCGTACACACCTCCCTTGGTTTTTGGTTTACAGGCTTGCTGCTAATTTCACAGGCAACTGTAATCACTGTGCGTGTGTGCCGTGTTATGAGAAGCATGTCTGGCCCAGCAGGAGCCTACATTTGTCATCGCACTTGTTAAGACCGTCATCATTCGAATATTATTTCACATAATCCCTGAGTTAGATTTTGTAAGCTTGAGGGAACACAAACACAGAGCGGCAGCATGGGAAATACAAATATTCCCACACGTTCTCTCAGCTCCACTTCCGATGACGAAAGCCCTGTGTCCATAATCCCCTTATCCGTGTTGGTTTTAAGCCTGGTCAGCCATGTGCCTTGGTCTGCAACATTGTAAACTCATTAAAAACACTGCAGCCTTTACTGCAAACACATGCACCCTGTTCCAGTCCGAAGGCCCTCAGGTTGCAAGTGGCTGCTTGTGAAAAATAAACCTCTTCATCCTCATCATTATCCCGTACAGTCCATCGCATCTGCTCCGAACCCACCTCTGTTACATCTGTGGATAGTTTCTGAGTAAAATTCTCATCTTCAAACACGGCTTAAGTGATACAAACACTGATATCCGGTGTATTTTAGATTGCGATCCTCTGTCTTGTTTTCACTGCAGCATATAAACAATCTAAGTATGTGTATTATTCATTCAATTAAGGCATTTTAAAAACCACAACAGTGGTCTAGCAATTTGATCTGACTCCAAAAACTATCGGACACATTTTCAATATATGAAAAATGTTCTAAAACCGCCCTCAGTCCATCTTCAAATTACTTTTATTGTTAGGGGCGAAAAGTCAAAACACATGCCATCATGCAGCCACAGCATGAAGTCATGTCACAGACTGTGAGACCTCTCTGGCCTCCAGGCTGACATACACTGAGGGTCAACTGAGGGATCAAGTACAGCTCCAACAGTCTGATGGACTTCCTTCTACTGTTAATCAGGATGGCTGACCAGATGCATGTCTGGATACTAAATTGGATTTAGTAGCCAACCTAATTTTCTGCATTTACTTACTTACTTAATCATTCACTTATTTAGTTCAATGTAATCTTAACAAAAATCTACAGACAAACAGGTTAAATAACATCCAGTAGCAATCTGATGGCTTGGAGAATTAACACTGCTTTGTAATAAACAGAGCTATTAAACAATTAAACCGGCTGACATGCAAATGACGTTAATAACCGTAGTTAGACTCCATCATAAAGAAGTTACAGTGATCTGTAATAGCGTCTAACAACAGAAGATGGCATGTCACTCCTGACTTTCTTCAGTTTCTTCTTCGCTGAAAAGATGTTAGACAGAGCCAAAGTAATAACCTTAAATATTTTTGCACAAATGAAAACCGATCTTCTTCTTCTGATTTAAGCTTGCAAAGATATCCGTATGCGGTCCAAATACATTCTTCATCGGCCTGCAGCCTTGACTGCTTCACATCTTTTTTTTTCTGCTTCTTCTTTTAGACCAAAACGTGTCTGAAGAACGATGAAACTATGCGGATTGTCTTCTCCTGGTTTACACTGCAAACACAAAAACATTCTCTAGAAGTCTGCTTACCTTCATATGGCCCTCTGAAGTCTTTGAAAACTCCAGCATGAACTTTTCTCCTGTCAGAAGATTTGTTTCACTTGATTTGCGTCAGATCCCGACGCAGCGGAACACTGAGCTGCAATACGTTCTATCTGACAGGTGAGCCAGCCAATAGGAGAGGGCGACCTTGGAGCATTGACCAATGAGAAGCCAGTCTCTGGGAAAAGGGGGCAGGAACAGTAACGTCCCTCCTCTTGGATTTTGGTAGGATTTCTTTGTTTAGTGTTTTTTTTAAAGCGCCTGCATCTTCCTAAAGAATTTCTTATTGGTATGTAAGGACTTCCAGCAAGCTTAGTCTAATTCCCATACAGGCTGCTGTACAAGCCTAACGAAAAAATAATTATTTTAATATTCCCATTGGGATTTACAGTATAGTGGTCCTCAATAGTGAGTTTATAGTGACTTTATCGTGCTTTATCTCTTATGATAATACCCCTATAATATTCCCTTAGGATATAATATATAGTTTAATGTTTTGCTGTGGTATTTGTATAATATCCATCTAAAATTGATTACAGGATTACTCTGTTCTTTTTCCACAGCGAAATTTACATTTTATCTTTACCATATTGGCAATTAAAGAGGCGTGATAAGGTGTAAATTTCACCTGTATCACCCCTGTTTTATATATAGGCCTAATCTCTTGAGGCCTATATTAGGCTAACTATTCCTTTTCCAGCAAAAGTATCCCTTGCATTACAGCATGTGTGAGATTACAGTATTAGTGACTGCCATCTGGTGGCGTAATCACTGTAAGAACCTCCAGAGGAGCCTGGCTGCTGCAAGAGGGCTGCATGGCTGTTGGAGGAGCAATGCCAATGGGTTTCTCAGCTCACCCAGGAAAGCAAACAGTGTGCAGAGTGTAGATGAGCTAATACCACAGCCAGAATCAAACACTGTGATTTCAAAAAGAGAGATTTCCCACACCTTCCATATCTTAATAGCAGCACTCTGAAACAACACAAACCTCTCTGTGGGGGGCTGAAACTATAGGGGGGCACAGCTGTGTGTTGTTGTTGTCAGCTGTTAGGCAAAGAGCTACAGACGCAATGTGACAAAAGTCTCATGATGTATTCACTGTGATGCACTCACTTGAAAATGCAAGGCTATCCCAGCTGTTAACTGAATCCCCTGATGTAATACATAATAGCTGCCAGTAGAGAGCAATGCTCACACAATTCAAGTCAAAGTTACAGTAATTTTACCTACATTTGGGAACACTATGCAAAATCCAGAATTTTCACCATAACGTGGCATAAGCATAATGGACGCCCCAGCACATTTGACCCTTGCCTTCTTTATTACTGCTTTATGTAATGTTGGCAATTTGGAATTTATGATCATTCAATTATCAAATCACTCTGGATATGAGCATCAGCTAAATGCCAAAACTGTAATGTAAAATATAGCACTGTAATCTTGCCTTCATAGTATGGTGTGCTATAATAGACAGCCATTGTGCTTGAAGCCAACAAAACCATGCTGCCAAGATGTACACACATCACCATCGACCTTGTGTCACTGATAAATTGGCACGACTCCCACAACAGAACTCCAATCCAATCTATGATTATGCAGCATCTTTGTGCTATTTGATAATTGTGTCTATTTCCCTCCCTCTGTTATCCGGAGGGTATAGAGAGAGCAGAGCCGGAGAATTATAGCTCCTGATAGGCTGCTGGTGCAGGGAGCCTCTTCAGCCCTAATAGAGAGTCTCTATTTCAGGCTCTTCAATTAAGCCGCTCTGTTCTGCCTGCCTGCTGACTGGCTGCTGTGGAGAATCTGTGTCCCCAGAACCTTTGTGTGTCCTCGCCTCTCTCTTCCAAACAATTTGTAAAGTTTTCCATCCACATTGGTTTGGTCCTGCAAGAACAGACACAGGGGTCAGTGGAGAAGTTAAGGAAATGATACAAAGTATGAAAGATTTATCAGAAGTAACCAGTCAAATATTGGTTTTGTTTGAAAAATATCACTTTGTTCCTCAACTTTTTTTGTATTTTTCGCCTACTACATATACCAGTTCCTTTGTTTATGTTTAGTGCAAAAAAGTTAATGCTGATGCCCTGTAGTCCTACAAATCTTGTACAAAAGGAAGACCTGCAAGTCAAAATTTTGTAGTATCAGCACAGATTTTTTTTCTTCCTTTTGTTCTTTTTCACTCTAAACTTCCCCCACTCTCTTTCTGATCTTCACTGACATAATTGCTGACTGGGGTGTTTTTGTCAAGTCCATAGCTCATCTTTTCAAGGTGTCCTGGCCTTCAGTGAGCTCCTCAATCCAACTCTAAACAGAATATTGACATTTAGCTCAACACTGTAGGGGTAGCAAGAATAGAGTACTGTCAAACTTTCAAGATAACTGCCCCAATGA
Organism: Centroberyx gerrardi; assembly: GCF_048128805.1. Lineage (NCBI taxonomy): Eukaryota > Metazoa > Chordata > Actinopteri > Beryciformes > Berycidae > Centroberyx > Centroberyx gerrardi. Next base: position 14,193,798 of record NC_136001.1, read on the forward strand.
TCAAGAATATGTCCCCTGAAAGTTGTAGTATGGACTAGATTAGGACTAGGACTAGAGTGCTATGGTGCTGTGACAGTGACAGCAAGATCACCGCTAACAATGCCAAGCCCCATCAAAATATAATGTCAAAAGTCTCCTTAAAATTTGACAAAGCCATATTAACCCTGACGTTTCTGGGGCCCCAACCGACCTTGAGCGAATATACCACCAAGCTGCAATCACGCTCTCTTCTGCCTTATTCTGCCCTACTTATATGAAAGCCTGCGTTCTGCTACTCAAAATTAATATTTCATCTCCATTTCACACCTGGTGCTCCATAGTAGATGCCAGACCTAATGCGGCGATGACACACCATGGTGGCGCAGACGCGATCAGAGGAGGGATGGAGAAGGATCGGTAAATATAGCATCGAAGTCTTGGCGGGAGCCGACGCCAATCTAGGACCTAATCTGAGGCAGTTATCAGCATCTGTTGCCTGGCATCCAGTTCTGTGGGGGTTTTAGTTATTCATCTATTGCTCCATATCTGTCACTTTTTGTATCTGATTCCCCATACAGAGGATGCATGCAAGAGCGTGGGAGGATGTAACCTCTCAATACCCCCCGGTGAGTCAGGCTGTCACCAATATACAAAAGTCTGCTCTTCTCAATACACATGATTGTGTGCACAGCTAGAGAAAGAGGTTAAGGTTAGGGAATTGATTTGTTTTGGCAATGGTCATGAGAAATGTAAATTGCCCAAGTGTCTGACCTTGAAGCAGCTCTGATTAATCATTTGCATATCTCCAGAGTGCTAGTGTGTCCTCAAGAAGTAGATGGTGTCACTGCTACCAAGGTACTTGTTTTCTAATCATGTGGAGGCAGTCAGATGTGAAATTTAATAGCCAAAGAGTGCTTTGCCATTCATGTATTCACCCTATATTTAGACAGGTTAGTTGCTTTGATGTATTGCATCAGTCTCTTTTATAAAAGATAACAGGTGCAAGATTGGCCAGCAGAGTAAAAGGTCTGCAAAACTAAACAAATATCCTCTGTTATCTCAATTATTGTGATGTGAGTGAGATTCCAGTGCATGTTGTCTTCAGTGACTAAAAGCTGAGCATGAAAGATTAACTGAGAGAAATGTAACCAGCAATGTAATTTATAGATGAGACAACAACAATTTTCAAAGCTAAGACAAACTATATCCCACTTGGGCATGACCTGCGTTTCTACTGACAAAAATGGAGCCAACTACAAATCATGGGCTTCCAAGAGAACAGAGACTAATGGAGGCTTTGCGTGTTTTGATGTGATTTAATGGCACCCTGGGTGACATTTGAACTAGCATAGGCTCTCTGCAACACTTTGACAAAGGTCTTTTCCTGCCGGCCCGATCAATTTAGATGTCCTCTGTGGGTCTGTTGTTATCGAGGCTTGTGAGTTATAAATACAAGAGTATGTTGAAGCAGATTGGGGCAGGGAGAGTTTTACGACCCTGTCTGAGCGGGTTTCACCTCAGCTCATTTTCTAAAGGTGAACTGTTTTTGTAAACTAAACACCACAGATGCAGGGAGAAATACCTCAGCTGAGTTGGACGGATATGAGGCACTGTAGGTCTACAGAGTTTGATTTGATAAGTCATCACAAACAAGAAATGATTGCTATCTTAAAATCAAATACTCCTCAACCAGAGTAGATTTGGAAGCTTGAAATGTGATTTATTTAGTGCTGGACTCCTTTATGCTATATACAGAGAGATGAAAAGGATCATTGCTTTCCTCCAGAAAAAAGCTGAGCCAAACCAAGAGTTTGTTGGATTCAGTACTTAACTTCAATACTTGACCCAACTCCCTGACTCTAAGAAACAGTATAGTGCTGCAAAATAATCCAAATTGCCTTTTTAGGTCAAAATTGAGTGACATGAAATTAAAAATTAAGCAACTCCTCTCTGCAGTTGGCAATGTACAGTAATCAATACCATAAAGATAGAAAACTCTTAACATATTGTCAATCATTTAAGGCTTTAATAAACATAAAAGAGCAATGTGGCAGCCTGAAGATACCCTGCCTCTGTCTTGCTTCCAATGATCCTCAAAGCAGCGTCTAAAAAGCACTATTTGGGTAAACAATGGCACAATAAAGCACACACACATCCCAGTTGGAAGAGACAGCTTGCTCACCCAGGCAACCATCCAGGCTAAAAGCACCAGACAGCAAAATTATGAATGGTAATTTAATCACATAATGGCTCCTACACTCTCCAAAAGTCTAATTTCTTTTGTCTGCTCCACTGTAACAAGTATGCAGCGTGAATTCTAATGATGGATATTGGGGACAATTGTTTAATTTCTTTTTAGACACCTCAGTTCTTGTTTGACGGAAATTATGTTCAACAGATTTCATGTAATTACTAAAAAGAGAGTGCATGGATATTCATATCTGCTCTCTCCACTCTTGGAAGTGTAATTGGGTTATATACTTCACAAGAAATATCTAAGATAAATGAACTCACGGAAGGACTTTTTTTTTTAATCTTATTTCATCTTATTTGTAGTTCTGCCTTGTTGGACGGAATGTAGAGAAGAGTGATGGAGGGAAAGACGGAGAGGAGAGTGAGAGCATGGCATGTGACACAGATAATGAGCCAGAGTCTAACAATTTTACCAGTTCGCAGTACAGTTTGTACTTTTGTCTGCAGAACTAAATCTAAATGTAAATTAGGTTTCTGCTATTGGTCCAAAGTGCATTATATTGACACTGACAGAAAATTCCATCACAAATGACACAAACCCACAAACTTTTTATTATTATTATTCTACTGTTTCATGGGTCCATAGAGGCCCGTATTTGTTATTGAGTTAAAGCGTAATAAGAATGCCACAGTCCATCTGTGGAGCTAACAATTCAGCAGCTGTCTGCACGGAAATGCCAATTACACACCTTCATATTTTGGCGCCATTCAATCAGTAATTTGATACAATATAATATAGTTAATTCCCCATGTTAGCAGGTATTGATTTTGCCATACTGTGTAATATAACTTCTATATGACATCTGTTTCATAAAGCAAAGTCTCAAAATGGCCTGTTAGATCAACATTGCATGACCACCAGAGCTTTGGTTCACAAAGCACAGATACAAGTGTGTGTCATTTCTTTATTATTGATCTATCCTTTGCAAATAGAATGTCTCTTTCATGTCTATGGCAGGGTATTATTCAGCTGGTGCGTTTTTGAAAGCCAGGCACTTTTATGTTGAAATGGTGGCACTATCGATTCAGAGCCACAAATGGTGAGGGCTTTCAAAGCGTCTTTCCACCCCCTCCCTATCAAAGATCTGTTTGAGGGCATTTCGCAGGTGTATTCCTGTAAGAAAACCAAAATCTGAGCACATACTCCAAGAAATCAATGCATGATGTGAAACATTTTTTTTTTTTCAGTAATGGTTTGGAGGAAGATAAGCAGCAGGTAGGAAACAATGTAGAAAGGAAGACAAATAGATAACAAGGCAGAAGGATGCCAATATGTCCAAATGAAGTGAGCTTGTTACTTCTGTATCCATTTAGTGACGGGATATACAGGTTATTGAATCTATCAGTCTTTTCGTTCAAGTGGATGTCTAGTTGCACTTGTGTAAAACACCATTTCACTTTGCAGGTCATCACAAGCAATGTCTAGGAGTCTGTAATTCTTGCTCTGTGGCGCAAAAGGTAGACTGTGACTGCTCAGATAATGTTGTGTTTGCCACCAGCTTTGCCATTATCTCCCACCAGACAGATTGATTCAAAGGCATAGTCGGACCAGTTGAAGTAAATTGTTTGGTGTTTGTTTATGTTTCTCTGGCTTTGGGTATTTCTTTGCCCAATGTCCTCTTTCAGTCTTGGAAATTGGCCACAATTGCTCACTATGGCAAAGATCCTTAGCATTTTGGTCAATGAAAAGAACATTCTCTGAGATTACAGACAAATTGGAAGTGCAGCATTTGGAAGAGCTACTAAGAAAAAATCAAAGAAAAGGCAAAAAAAATAAGTTCTATAATAGAAGTGAACTGAGTTTAAATTAATTGAAGCATCATAGCAGAAGAGGGATGAGATGGAGCTTAAAAAAAACTCTAAACTTTAAACAGAAATGCTAAACGGATGTAGGTATTTAGATAAGGTCTTTCCCATATCACATATACCACACCAGAGAGGAAATTGGACACAGCCAAAAATGTCTGAATCCCCCTGCCCAAAATTTTTAAGTACTCAGTCATACTTCACTCTAATCTAATTGAGTTGGAAATTAAAGCCCCAGAATAAGGTTAGTGACAGAGCTTTTATAAATGAGGTATAATAATAGCCAAAGAAAATTGGATGTAATGATATCATCAAGTCAATTTTAGGATTACTAAATCCTAGTGTAGGTGAAATACCCCAAGATGGAGAAATATAAAGTATGCATAACATTTTCATGAAAAAGATGGAGAAAAATAATGGTCATTGTTTTATAAGTGGATCATATGGATGACGGTCACACTATATAACATGTGTATGTTAATATTTCAATTTGAAAGACTTAATTAGCTTCTGTATGACTTTATAACATATCTGCACATTGAGGCCAGGACTGCAATCTGCTGAACCATTATAATCTTGAGTGTTTGATAGAATTAAGTCTTTCAAAGACTGTTTATTGAATAGATTACTACATGAATGACAGGAATGTAATAAGTTACATGCTAAATTGAGGATTATGTCTAAAATCCAAACCCATACTACTTTCATCAAAGTTAAAAATTTAATTGGCTTCTGTGTTTGACTTTTAAAGCACATCAAGTTCAGGGCTTTCAGGTACCTTTCAAGCTAAAATTAACTTTGTCCATGAAAATATCATCTAAATGTCATCATAAAGGCGTACCTTTATATCCCTTTGGTTGTGTGTGGCTGTTGAACCATAGCTGATTGGACACAGGGTCTACAAAGGACCTGGTACAGTAGTTCATTTCTTCATCTCCAGCACTCTCTCACTCTCCCTCTCTCTCTCTCTCTCTCTCTCTCTCTCTCTCTCTCTCTCTCTCTCTCTCTCTCTCAAACCTTCCAAAGGGAAGACTGTTTCTTTAAATGGTAATGTCCATTACAACAAGTCAGTGTGTTTTTGTGCGCACTAGCTCCTGTATTTTATCTAATGTTTTTGTTTATGCATGAACCCCAGTGGACCCCACAATAAAACCTATTTGGTAGAATTTCACAAACTGTCGTTGAGCCTGCTTGTCTCCCAGGACATTCTAGTGGCTGTCTTGTGTCTGCTCAGTGCTTTGATGTCTCTGAATAACTGTGTAGCAGATAATGATGCAAACCATTATAACTAGGTCAAGACAGGAAAGACCCAGTTGGGGTTTTGCATTCTCCTGTTGTCACATTTCCATCCATCAGGACAGCATTGTGTGTGTGTGTGTGTGTGTGTGTGTGTGTGTGTGTGTGTGTGTGTGTTAGTGTGGATATGGGTGTCTTTGTTTGTTTGCAAGTACATACATACACCTGATATAAGTATTGGTATGCTGTATTTATAAACAATAAAAAATAGAAAACACTGGCTCTTATATCAGAACCCATCTGAACTATTACAGGATGAAGTTTGTCTTCTTTGAGCCTTTTGAGGCTGCTGATTTTGTCAGCCAAGACTTCTATAATTGAAAATATTCATTACTGCATGTAATTTATTACTTTGACATAAATCAGCCTAAGTCCTTGGACCATTCACTGCACTCATTAGAGTTTTAATTAAAACACTGAACTATGATAACGTTGCTACCTTCTGAAGGGCAATGAAATATAATGGGAAAAGTCATATTTCCATTTCATGAACTGTATTGTACAGTAGACGATATCACTACATTTGACATTAAAGTACAATCGACGCTAAAGTGCTACTTCACCACATCAATAATATTGTATTAAGTACATCTTCACACATGTAGCCCAAAATTTTCATTGTGTCAGAGTTTAGTGAGTTACTAAGTTTGAATTTGTCCACCAAGTTATGTCATTGGACGACTCAGAGCCCACTGTTGTATTACAGCTCTAATAAATAAATAAAAATAAATAAAATAAAAAATATAAATAAATCAATTAATAAATGAAATAATAAAAAATAGTTGCAGCTTGATGAAATTTTAAAAAGCAAAACTTTGCATGAAAGAATATTTTTTGCAATTTAAATCAAAACCAGGCTTTTAAACAAAATATCGAATGAATTTAAGGCCATACCAACAATTTTCAGAGGGAATTATTTACACCCAAGTTACAGCACAGACACAGTATTTAGATATATAATTGATGAAATGAAGTGTTACATATCTGCATTTTCTCTATCCATTTTGCTGTTGACAAATGTGTTTTAAAACAGTAACATAAATGTTTATATGCAAAGCCACATTTCTCATTCCCCCTTATTTGAATGTCGCCGTAATTTGTATGCTCTCGGCTGATATGAATTACACATAGGATTTGTCTGCTGTTTATTTGCTCTGCTGCTCAGAAAGCTTGAGAGGTTCCCAGAGTCAAAGTAATTTCCCTCTGAGTGGTTGGCTACCATGAGCTGTTGTTTCACTCAACCACCAGCATGAATGATGGCAAGAAGCAAAGCTGGTCTACACTGCAATCAAGCCTTCATTTGTCTGTGATTTAGTGCATTTTTCTGTATATCAGCTGGCTGTACATGTTGCTCTAAAGCATGGTTTGTGTTGTGTCTTTTGATGGCTGATGGTGAAAGCTCAGCCTGGATCTTTTCTAAATGTTTCAGTTTCAAGATGACCACTCAAGGGATATACTCAAATCAGCGCTACAGACTTTCAACTGAACTCATTCATCCACACCCCCACCATCTCTTCTGCCTGAATGTCTCTCTCGCTCACTCTCTCTCTCTCTCTTTCGGATACACACTCCAGATTTTTCATACTCAAAACGGTTCACCAAATCCCCAGGCTGAAGCTCTCCTGTCTTTCTATTATCTGGGAGCTTTGTTATCTTCCTGGAGCCTCTCAGCCCCGCTGCTTCTCCGGTTGTTCATTGTTTGGAGGACACCTGTGGACCATGTCCATCTCATTAGCTTTCCTTCCTTCCAGTCCCTCCTTGACCGTCCTCTGCCTCTTTGCTTAACACATACTGTACACCCTCTGTCTGTCTATCTATCTCTCTATCTGTCTGTCTGTCTGTCTGTCTGTCTATCTATCATCTGTCTGTCTGTCTGTCTGTCTGTCTATTTATCGTCTGTCTGTCTGTCTGTCTGTCTGTCTGTCTATCTAACAGGGATTCATTACATTCTTTGAGTTACCATGAGGGTGCCATCCACCTTCATTTCCCATTAAATCGGTCCTGTATCAATCTGATGACTTATGGTAAAAGGTTTTACAGATAGGTGATGGATTGATGGCTATACATTGATTCTTGCCTGATAGAAATGGACATCGTCCCCCTCCCCCCAATATCTACAGCACTCTCGCTCATGATGAATATTCTGCCGAGGTACATGACCAACAGACAACAGGACCTTGGCAGCAAGACTACAGGATACTCAATCATTTGCAATCATCAGACGGATAGTATATGCAGTGTGAGACATTGCAGTGAGTATTATGAAATTGTAAGTTGTTTTTATTCTTTTGTCTTGACAATGATAGAGATAGTAAATGCGACCAGATTTAGAATAATAGAGTCATAAAGTGGTTGTAATGTCCGAGACTTCAATTAATGAGTCATTCCCCCCTTTCAGAAGCTACAGTGTATACATTATTAATTTGAATGAATGAATGGATGCTTTTTGACTTTGAAAAGTTGAATACATGCATATCCTTTGGCAGAAGAGTCTTAACACTGTGAGTTAGGTTAGAGGATAAGAGGCAGCACTTGCCAATGAGATATCTGATAAACGAAAAAGAACCAGGCTTTTGAAATCCTCCTCGTATTGGATTTAAATCCTTCAGGTTTATCAGGAAACACTTGAATACCGCCCACGCTGTACCATCTCCAGTGTTTACAGAAAAGATTGATGCTTGTAATTGCATGTAGTACGTGTGCAGTTTCTGTGAATTTCCCTCTTCTAAAATTGATTTTTTTCATAGGCTTCCAGACCAGACAGACAAAAGTGAAGGTAATACTACCTACAGCTTTGTATGCTTTGCCAGTTTGCAAAAGTTTTGTGCATGAATATTGTGAATTCAATGTACTTTCTCATTCATTTATTCTACTGGACTTAACCCAACTCTATAAACTTCTGAGGCTTTGTAGATATTGTATTTTCCCCATGGATTGAGTGCGACAACTGCAAGTGTGCAAGGGAAAAATATTTTGCTCATAAGACCATGAAAAAAATGAGGAAAAAAGGTGGTTAAGTGGAGAAATAACCCTGAGGAACATTTTCTGACATAATAATGGTCAAAAATCAATATAAACTCTTATTACAGTGATCTAATCTAATTTAAAGGCTTCAATCAAAATGAGAACCAACTCAAATAAAAGGCAAATGGACGCTGTATTAGCATAGCTCTCTGTGCTGTATCTTCATGGAGTTGGTCCCATGGGTCGGGGTCAATAATTCATAAATTGTGGCAACAGTTTGGCTTTGATCCAATCAGGAACCAGCAGCTCCAGGTCCAGGACAAGAAAGATGAATAATACTTTGGAATCTCATCTGTTGCTTTAGCGCTGGGCAACGGAAATTGGATGATGAACTATTACAGAGATGATACCAATGTGTCACTTAAATACAGTCTGCAAATCAGTGATTGATTGTACCTCTAGTTCCAAACGCCAAATCACTGTAAAGATTAAACTGAGTTATACAGTAGACTAAACAGTAATCGATGCATACTTAGATGATGCATATGCTATTTCAGTTGAAGATATATACAGTGTAGCTTTTTAAATGATCACAGAAACCTGGCAACAGGAAAAGCTACAAAGGCGGCTTTGTTTGCTCCTTTATCAGAGGAAAGTGGGACGATAAGCTTCAAAAATTGTAGATAGTGTAAAATACAAATTTACCCAAAGATATCTGCAAGGAGTTACTGTAAACAAACAACAACAAATGTCTTGTATTCTTTTATGCCTGAGGAAATATCATTGGAGATAAAGTTGCCAAGCTACTGTCAAAATCCCTGATGGATTACAGTCGAGGATTTAAGGAAATAGACTGTTTGCAATAAACATAATCACATTACCTCAAAAGGTACTGTATTTGAATGATGGTTGCCATAGTTACTTGGTTACAAAATACTCTGCGCCTCAGTTTCCCTCTCTGGGAAGCATTTTATTCTGGCTCCTTTCCTTTTTTCCCATTCAGTATCACATTCTCATAAGATATCCTTCCTCTATGAATATCTGAGAGCCTCTACTGTCACCATCTTATGGAAAGTACCGAGAAAAATTACACATAAGTGTTTTTCTCCAAAGTTCAACTACCACTCCAGAGGTTTGAGCATGTCATCGAAAAAAGGGTAGGAGTGGAAAAATGATCCAGACACCAAGAGGGTGCGATTTGGCAGATTGAGGTGATATGCAAAACTCCCCAAATGAAAGAGTGGATCTATTGAAGACAATGAAGGCAATGTCAAAAACTCTAACTCTCTATTTTTTCGTCTTCTTTTTCTCCAGCTATGCGCACTAACATTTCTTTCAAATGTGTGCAAAGCATGAAAGGCGATGATGTAATGGAAAAAAAAAAGAAAAAAACATACCTAGAGCTAATCAATTTTCTTACATATTCGTACATTCTCCAGTGCTACAACATGCCTCAGATAACACAAACACAGGCCCTCTTTGCGTGAAACCCTGCCACATGAAGAAGAAAAAATTTTCAAAAACTCAAAAAGTCATGAATATTTTATAAGATGTGCGAGAACTTCATCTGAACATCTGAATGTACTAGAGTCCATCAATAGCCTGTCTGTTTCAACACCCAGACCACACAGCCTTCTCCCTCTCTCTCTCTCGCTCTCTCTGCCTCTCTCTCTCTCTCTCTCTCTCTCTCTGCCTCTCTCTCTCTTCTGAATGGCCACATACAAGGCCATCCATTCAAAGGCCTTCATCTTCCAGCCACAGCAGTCCCCTGAGGTGTCTATACAGACCATGCTGACCGGGATTGAAGTGGGAGAGAGGAGGGAAAGCTAGTGGGACTCTTTCCTTCTTCCCCTCTGATGACGAGGCTCCATAGGGCCTCCTTTGACACCACTCTCTGTTTTGCAAAGGGTTTGATGATGAAGGTTTTGTTTGAGCAAAATAATGGAGAATGGAGTTTTGTAAGATGAGAGTCTCTGGCCTGTTGTTCGTGCTGAAAAGTTTTCATTTAATGTCGCAAAGTTGCTTTTGTTGCAATGCTGCATTAGGGATAAACTCTGGAAAAGAGACTATTTTGTGCATATGATTTATTTTCGTCGGAAGATCAGTTGTTGTTTCTGAATGTATTGATTCCTATAGGAAATGTGATCCTGCATGAGTGTTGTCATGCATTTTTATACTCTACATGTTTATACTGTAAATTCATACAAGAAGGTCTTCCAGAAGCCTGTATAGAAAAGAAGGGACTATATCCTTCATACAGTGATGGATGAGAGTTTACAAGTGGCATTGTAGGCTATTGTAATTGGTGCAGTCATACAGTAGCAGTATTAGCTATTCTGGTACCTAACTCAGAATAAAATTCCTATAATATTCCTTTAGGGACTTATGGTGTTTCCCGTGGTGCTCAATAGTCACTTTATAGTGGCCTTATTATACTTTACTTTTTTATTTTTTTTATTTTTTTTTAAATCCCCTGTGCTTTTAACAGATTTTAACAGATTTATTACAGAACTGCGTTAGTAGCTAAAATGCAGCACTACAACAGGCTGTGCAAATCCGGCATGCAGATGAAGTAACAGGGCGAAGCTCTCACACATTATGATGGCAAAGGCAGACAGAGGGAAGGAGGGAGAAGGAGGGAAGTGAGGCTGATGAGACAGATCGAGCTGGCAGAGTGAGGGAGACGCAAACAGTGTAGCGATACTTTGTGGCTGAGAGCGGAGCGCGCGCTGCCCTCCACGTTTACTTTCAAACATTCACGAGAACACAAAGACGCCAGGATGTAGAACTCGTGCGAGGACGAGCCACAGATCCCGCTAGAGACCATCGCTTTTATGTCTTGTACATATTTATCCATAGGCTGTTTAATTCTGTTCCATCATCAGCGTGTTGACGGTGAAGGTTTCCTCACAGTGTAGACGGCTGCCGTGAGGGGGAAAGGTGTTCCTCGCTGCTCTTGTCTCGCGGAGTGGACCCGCGGCTCTTCTCCCATTGCGGGGCGCACTTATAATTGAGGACTCTTGATAGAAACTCTTTCTCTCTCTCTCTCTCTCTCTCTCTCTCTCTCTCTCTCTCTCTCTCTCTCTCTCTGTTTGAAAGAGTTGGGATTTTCCCCCTCCTTTTTTTTTTTTTTTTTATCGGTGAGTGTGTTTCTATTATTTGTTTTACCCATAGTGCAATAAATGCGTTTCACATGTAGCCTACTTCAGAATATGTTTACTATTCATCAAAATATATATGCGTTGGCTCAAATTGTATTGATGACATTCGAAAAATATATTTGAGTGGATGTACTTAGATGTCCATAACGCACAGGAGGAGAATGTATGAATGTTGTCCAGTGTACAAAATTGATTTCTAATGAATGTTACACAGCAACCCGTACAAGCACATTTTTGTACATTATATCTCTAATCATAGGCTATTCTGAAGTATATGTATCTTTTTGCTGCATGCACACCAAACGTTTGTTTCTAAGGATTGTTGTAACATTTCATCTAGTAAAGACGATAGAGGCTGTGGCTAAAACTCTTTTATATATATAGTTGAATAAACCCACTGATGAAAATGGGGAATGGTCGACTAGAGTAACTCGTCATTCCGACTCAACAGGTTTCAGTCCCTTATAATCTGTGCTTCTCCCTCTTGGCCAGTCTGGAGATGGTGTTCATGAGCAGGACAGTATAGTTTTGTGTCTATAGTTGTCTTCATTATCGGTTTTGATGCGATTGATTATGATGTTGTTAAATCTCTATCATCAGACGAAACGCTGCAGTAACTGTCACGGGTGAATGCTTTTTGTTTGAACATTTTAATGATTTCTAGTTCATTAACTGTATTAATTCTAGATTAGCCATCTGAAAAAAATACTTCCCAATATGCAGTAACATCAGTTATGAGAGCAAATCGTTCCGGGCTTTATATGTGTATGTGTATGTATAAAGTATTAAGTTTACTTTGAAATAGCGTATTAAAGCTCAAAATACAGACACATCTGACTGAAGAATTTTACCATGTTTCTACTTTGAAGCCAGACAGCCTTCACCAGCCCGGACTGCCTGGTTGCCTTGCACTTTTTGTGCTTAATGTTTTGCCATAAATCTGCTTTGCCCTGGAAATTGGATGACATTTTAGTTCATTTGGATTGGACTAAATACAGTGGAGAATGATAGGAAATGTGACGACGAAGAGAAAGAGTTTGGCATCCTCTCAAGGGCAGAGGATTCTACTGTGGCGTTAGACGGATACCAGTAAATGTTGGATGATATGGTTGATCAGCTATACACTATTAAGTGTATTGTTTGCATTTTTTTATTAACAGCTTTATTTTTTTCTCTCTTTGTTTATTGTCTTGTGTCCTTCAGATGCCAGTTGATTTCAAGGAAAGAGGAGCCTGAAGGTGAGGAAGACTTCTTCCAAGACTCTGCTCATCCATGGCGGCGGGAGTAGCTGCATGGCTCCCCTTTGCCAGGGCAGCAGCAATTGGCTGGATGCCTGTAGCCAACTGCCCCATGCCGGTTGCACCGAGAGACCACAGTAAGAGACAGGATGAACTGATCATCCTCAATGTCAGCGGACGTCGTTTTCAGACCTGGAGAACCACTCTGGACCGATACCCAGACACCCTGCTGGGCAGCTCTGAAAAAGAGTTCTTTTACAACGAGGAAACCAAGGAGTACTTCTTTGACCGGGACCCTGACGCCTTCCGAAGCGTCCTCAACTTCTACCGGACGGGGAAGCTCCACTACCCACGCTATGAGTGCATCTCAGCCTACGATGAAGAGCTGGCCTTCTTCGGCATCATCCCCGAGATCATTGGCGACTGCTGCTACGAAGAGTACAAGGACAGAAAGAGGGAGAACTTAGAACGGCTCCAGGATGATCAGGAAGAGAACAAGGACATGAAGCTGCCCAACATGAACTTCAGAGAGACCATGTGGCGGGCCTTCGAGAACCCCCACACCTCCACCATGGCCCTGGTCTTCTACTACGTCACCGGCTTCTTCATCGCCATCTCAGTCATCACTAATGTGGTGGAGACGGTGCCCTGCGGCGCCACCGCCAACCAGAAAGACATGCCGTGTGGCGAGCGCTACACAGTCGCCTTCTTCTGCATGGACACCGCCTGCGTCATGATATTCACTGTGGAGTACCTGATGCGCTTGTTCGCCGCACCTAGCCGTTACCGTTTCATGCGCTCGGTGATGAGCATCATCGATGTGGTGGCCATCTTGCCCTACTACATCGGCTTGGTGATGACCAACAACGAGGACGTGAGCGGGGCCTTCGTGACGCTACGCGTGTTTCGAGTGTTTCGTATCTTCAAGTTCTCCCGTCACTCGCAGGGCCTGCGGATCCTGGGTTATACGCTGAAGAGCTGCGCCTCGGAGCTGGGCTTCCTCCTCTTCTCCCTCACCATGGCCATCATCATCTTCGCCACTGTCATGTTCTACGCAGAGAAGGGCTCCAGCTCCAGCAAGTTCACCAGCATCCCAGCCTCCTTCTGGTACACCATCGTCACAATGACTACACTGGGGTGAGTAAATACACACACATGCATAAGGCTCGGATACACACACACACACACACTCTCTCTCTCTCTCTCTCTCTCTCTCTTTCTCTCTCTCTCACTCTCTCTCACACACACACTAAATGTAAATACATATGCACATTTTGTAAAGATCCCCCCTTGTCTGTCTCTCTCTCTCTCTCTCTCTCTCTCTCTCTCTCTCTCTCTCTCTTTCTCTCTCTCTCTCTCTCTCTCACTGTGCTATATTTGCATTTGTTGTATAACTAAAACCATTGTTTATGAAGCTCATGATTGTAATGGATGCACTAGATGCATTTCTCATGGATTTTTATATAAATGGAATAATTTATGAAAACCACTTTGAATTTCAAACGAGCATTAAGACAGCCTGCCCCCATACTTCAATACACTACAGCTTATTTGAGACTGCCAGTGTGAGTAATGGTGGGTACTGTAGCATTTGTCTACTAGCACAAACACTCATGGCATTCTTTGTTTGCTTCACTTAGAGCTGGCCAAATAAGGACATAGTTGTTGAAGACGTGCTGGGGCAGAGCTTATACAAAGAAAATGTTGCATCTGGGTTTTGAAAAGATACCCAGATGCAACAAAAATCTGTGTGAATGATGAAGACTTGATTGATGTTGAACTAATTTTTTAGGTTTGTTTCCTTCAGACCCAGATAGGTCCCAATTTCAGTTCCAGCTTTGGGAGAAAATGGTGCTCAACCTGTCGCTCGACCATAAACATATTTGTTGTTGCTGCCTACAATTAACATTTTCAACCCATACCTAGACCCAACTTAATCCGTACCTGGTAGCCCATTTTCTTGCCTTAACTTGACCTTAACTAACTAGTTGCTTTAGTTGCCTGATCTTAACCTGACCCCAAACAGTTCAAGTTGTCCACTAAACTTCATATTATTTGCACTTCTGGCCCATGTAATATTTGATGACAACTCCTGACCACTTTTGAATGAACAGCAGTTTAGTTTCACATTGATATGCTGTAACTTGTGTTTTTCACAGAAGAAAAAAATGTTTTTTTTTACTGTGTTTCTGGCAGGTTTCACTTCTGCTAATTAGTGCAACATCAGAAGCACTGGATTTCTGGCTTAGGTGCTCAGTTTAAAAATGCTGTCTGAGGAATTTATTAAAGTGCATTATAAAGTCAGATCTCCCTACTGTACGCCTGGAGCTGAAGTGTCCCAAGAGAGATTCTGTATCACCTTTTTATGATTCTACTCTGCTCTTAACCTCTCACACAAGTCACAAACTTGCTAAGGTTCAGTGGCATGAATGGCATGGTGTCCTTGAAAAAGTGCTCTATCCTGCTTGAAGGCACAATGGAGGAATAATAATGCATTCGGTAATGCGTAGTTTTAAATATCACCGTGGTACAACATTTTGATTTTCCTCTTTCACTCCAATATGACTCATGCAGGCATTCCACATACGGTAGCTGCTCTACCATTGGCATTCAGGCATTTTTGAAAAAAAGATGGCAAAGAACACAGAAAGAAATATAATCTTGGTGGTTCCGCATGTTTACACTTGGTAATAGAAATGGGATTTTTCAGGTGTAACATAAGGAAAATGAAGGCAGGTGATTATCACTGTGGTCAGCAGGTACTACCAATACTGGCGACTGTTCATGAACCAACATGGGGATATACATGCCAAAAGCTGTGAATGTTGTTGTGAAGTGAAATATCACTTCGAAAACACTTTACAGATGTACCGCGGCAAACAGGAGAGGTTTAGAAACTACTAAGATTTTCAAAAGAGTGCTGAATTTAAAATGGCTTCATGTTTGACAGTCCCGTCTTTGCTTGTCTGGTGGCTGCTCTGTATGCCTGCTGTTGTCAGCCTGCATGCATTGTTCGTTATTGAGAATGACCTCCTCAAAGACTGAAATACTGGACAGGAAAATGTGTGGGCTGTCATGCAGCGCCTCATCTGGCCGTTAACAAGACAGCTAATGAAGTGACCTTGGGGGGTTTTTTTGTCCACAAACTTGAAGTTTAGTTTGCCTGTTGAGGGGAGACAGGTTTAACAACAGGGAGAGAGAGAGAGAAGAGAGTTCTGCAGGAAAGGAATCTTTATGGCAGACATTGAACTTTGCTTCTGTTCTCTCTACAAGAGAAGTTGGTTGTTTTAGTGTGGTGAACTGGAAAAAAAATAGACTTATAGCACTGTACTTTACTGGTTCTATTGTCAGGGTTTTCTCTTTCTTTTTTCTCTGAACTGTCACGAATAAAAAAGAAATGTAAGAAAGATGAAAATTCAACCATGGATCTCTCACCCCAGAATAGCACAATTAGTCTCTCTACCTTGGAAGGGCTGAAAAGGCCGAACTTACCTGTGCTGTTTGGTTCAGTGATTCGCTGGCTGAAACTGTTTTATTTTTTTCTTTCTCTCACACAGAATAGAAATACCAAGGTGAAAGCACTATAATTTTTAACCCTGAACAATGAGTTGGAGTGTGGAACCTTTATGGCCTCCACACAATAGCCAGCACCAATGAGTGTTTATCTACAGCTCTGACAATAGTGATACTCATCACTAACCAAGGACAGTAATTTGCAGTCAGGACAACCATCACTTGATGAATGCTCATGGCTCACTCAATCATTTTGAAGTGTTTAAATTCAACATGTTTTCCCCATATAAAATAATCTCTGTTTATCTGCACTGTCTACCTGGGACTTAGTGGCACTGGACTTTGTAGGGCTGGACATTGGCATTTTTCTGTAGCAGATCGAAAATTCAGTACTAGTTCTAAAACAATACCCACTTCAAGACCTTATACTACCTTAAAATAATTTTTTGAGTAAAATTTGTACATGTTATCTGCTTTTCTAAATAGAATCAGACCAGTCATTTGATTTCCTGGGTGCAAATGCCCATAAACAAGGGAAAAGCTTGAGTCCTCAGTGTAAGAATCCAATAATTTGGGGCTTTTGAAACCTTTTTTTTTTTATTTTTATTTTTTTTTGGAGCCTAATCAATAGTGATACCAATAATTGGTACAGTACAATATGGATAGGTATTGTTTTTCCATACCCAATCCTATTCTTAGGTTATGTATCCCAAAATTGATTTGCTCAGTATGCACCTGTTTGCAGCACATCACACTACAGCCTCCCTTGATCAAAACAACCAAACCATGTAGGATTGTTTTTCCATAAAGTTAGAATAAACAAGTAAAAAAAAAACTGTACAGTACAATGTTTGTTTTGTTTGTAGCACACCAACCCACGCAAACAGAAAAAAAGCAAATAGGTGAAAACAAAAAAGTTGCCACTTCAAACAGCAGAGCTGGTTAAGTGCCCCCCCCTAGTTTCTATAATTCACAGTAAGAGAGGCTAATCTATGCATAATTACAAGTGCAAGTGAACACCAAGCAGCCCTTTGTGAAGCTCAGTGTTTCCCTCCTGGACGCCTGTCGCTCTGCTCACCTGCTGAAGAGACATATGCTCAGGTGATGAGGTCACCAATAGCCCATCTGTCAATTTACATAAAAAGCCATGGGGGAAAAAACAACCCCATCTCCATCACACACACAAAAAAAATCAAACATTAATTTAGTTCCTATGTTTTTTCTAGTGCCTTGAGCTCTAATTGAGCTCTCCTTCTCGTAATTTTCTCCAACTGATTTTCTCCAATTGATTGAGAGTTCCAATCCGCATTGTGTGTCCACACTCACACACATAAATATTGTGAATTTCCCCTGATTTGCCTATCCAGTCGGACACAAAATCAGCAAAAAATGTAGACACACTGGAGAACACATTCTAGAACCATGTTTTAAGTTCCAAACCTCTGATCTGATATCTTGTCAAGCCTGTCAACTATTTAGTCAGATAGATTTCGCATATCATAATAACATCCCAGAGTGTGTACGTTGTACAAACACATACACACATGCATTCACACACAGATACATTAACACACATACACAGACAGGCACACATACACACACACACACACGCACACACACACACACACACACACACGTTGCCTTTGATCTTGTCTCGCCTCTCTGACCTGGCTCTCCGTGTCCCCTCCGTGTCTGCGTGAGCCCAGACAGCGCAGCGCAGCAGGTCTGGGTAATGGGCTGGAGCCGAGGGCCGGGGAGGGAGATGAGGGGGAAAGGGACTGACTGGCTGTATAATCACGCGCTTTCACTGTCCAGGAACAGGGGTGTTAAATCAACCTCAGGTGGCTGATAAAAGGATCTGGATTGAATCTCAGCGAGGGCCGCTCCCCGCGGCTGCCTGCCGGTGCCGCCGCTGTCGGAGCCAGCCGGATACCCGGTCATTGGCAGCAGCGGGACAGGATCCAAAAGATTGATGAGGAAGGAGAAAGCCCTTTCTCCCCCTCTCTTTCTCTCTCTAACTATCTCGCTCTCCCTTCTTCCTCCCCCCTTCCTCCCTCATCCCCCATGAGCCTCCCAGGGGGACAGCTATTTTGAGAACATGGGCTGTGTGTGTGACAGGGAGTTATCCGTTTCAAATGTAATCCGATACACGATACAGGCACAATGGATGGGAGTAGTCATTTTTTTACCTGTATGACGGGCAGACTGACAGCAAAGGTTCACTCACTCACACGCCACTGGCTCTCCCAAGTCTCCCACGCCTCTAAAAAACATTATTAACCCAATAATGAAAGAAATATTAATGAGGTGTGCAGTGAAATCTGACTCGGGTGTTATAATTAGAGTGATTCTCCCAGTTGTAGAGTCCTGGTCCTGGACGAAGGCTTGTTCCGTAGCAGAAAGTGAGAGAAAATGTTGTTATGCATGTAGGTCATGTTCCCGTCTCTGCCTTAATCAGTGGCTATATATAATCTGCTTCTTCCTTCAGAGAGTCTTTTAGCCCGCTCTCCTCTGTGTTCTCCGTTCAACATCTCTATTAGACAAAGTGGACTGGGCCTAGGGGCCAAAGGCAGGAAAAGAGAGGTCAGAGCAGCAGTGCTTTGGGTCCACGAGAACTCTTTCATACCTGGTTGTTGAACTGAGTGACTTTGCCGATGACTGGAAGAAAACTCTCTATCTAACAAAACTCACTCTGATTTGATGCAAAACACACACTCTCACACGCATGTGCATATACACACATCCATGCCTGTGCACGTACACACACACACAGACACTGTCACCTTTCTCACCTCCATCTTATTCGACAATAGAACCTCTGTTGTTTACTTTTAACCTTTGGAAATTGTCATCTTTCCATCACCAGAGACAAGTGACATGCTGCGTGTATCTGATCTTTTTTTCTCATCTCTTCTCATGAAAATTTTAGAACATGTAAATGAGGTTAATTGTCTACCCTGACCATTGATCCCCATGGCACTGGGAAACTGAGCAGTCTGGAGCAGTCAGTATGCCGACAATAAGGAAAGCAATAATCTCACGCCGGGTTTTGATGAAAGGTAATAACGGCTTTCTCTCTCTGTTCTAACCTCGGCACCAGACTGATAGAAAAGTGGTCCGTTAACTTTGGGTAGAAGAAGTGTTTATAATGAATGAAAAGTCTTTTTGAGTATTTGTTACAGCATACATGCATTATCTATGTATCTTTTTACTAGTTTTTGCATGAGGAAAATAGGATTGTTGTGTGGGGTTTCCTCTAAAACTGGGAAACTGGGCCTTTCTCTGACTCCCAAACTGGGCCAAGCTTCTTGCCATTTTGGTGTGGTTGTTATCTAAACAAACCTGTACTTTCCTAGTGTTTGTGTGTTAGCTGTTGACAATTAATGATGGATTAATATGCAACGGAAGTGAGGAGTTTGGAGGGTGTTTGAGGATGGGGTAAATGTCTATTAATTCCTGAATGGCATACATCATTTTGTTAACAATTCAAGATCGCTGTGCCTAGTTGAAACAGAACTGAGATGTAGTGCTGCATGTTTTATAAGCAGTGGGAAGTTTCTCCCACCCAAATCATCTGAGGTTACGGAGTAGGCCTATGGCGATTCTCAATGGCAGCCTGCTTTCAAATGGAATTAATGGGACATTTTGTTGCCCGGCAGAACCCCTGGGGTCAAAATGAGCGCAGCTTGTAGGAAATTAGAAATATTTCTGCCTTTATCTGGCCAAGAAGCTCTTGGAGCCAATTTCCCAACACAAGGCTCTTTAATAGAACCTTTCTAATGATAGCTGTGGAATTTAATTTAGCTCCAACAGAGGTTCATTTAACACCTAAACTCATTTAAAAAGAATTATACTTACGAAGGATAGTGGTGTCTGGAATGCTTAACGACCTCTGCTCTCTCTCTCTCTCTCTCTCTCTCTCCCTCTCTCTTTCCCTCTCTCTCTCTGGTTTGGTGAAAGGAACAAGCCTTATCCCTGTGTACCATGTGTACACACTCACACTCACACACACACACACACACACACACACACACACACACATACTCTAAAGCACCCAAAGAGTCCCAGAAGTTAGGATAAACAACAAAAGAAAATGTTTGGATTTTCCATTTAGCCAGTGTAAACATATTATGGTCATTAAGTTATTTTGAGAGAAGAAGTAATTGAAGATACCATAGACCATTATGTGGTTTAGATTACATGAGTGCTCTGGTGAGACAAAGCAAATTTACAATGTGTGAATAAAAAGTTTTTTCTATTACTGCAGTTATATCACCAGGTTTTGCATTGTCAGCGACTGAATGTATTTCCTTCACAATGCTAAATATTGCAGACATCACCTCACCCTGCATCCTTCCCTGTATTAGCACAGCCAACAATTCGTCTTTTGGGGCGAAGCAGCAGCACAACAACTGTAGAAAAATCATCCGTCAAATCATCAAAAACGTCGGTGTGCTTCAGCATGAACCGTAGGCCTTGGGGTGGCAATCACTCTGACGAGCAGAAGCAGTATAGTTTCCCCACTGCTTTCTGTGGATTCCAAGCGTAAACAACAACACACCTCACAAGTGTCAGGGTGCAGAATGTGCGGCTGAAAGGTACTAAAGACTAGATAAAAAATTGAGTTGTGATTATTTGACAGAATATTGCAATTGCGATTTAAACTGCGATTCATATTATCAGGTTTTTCTTGACATACATTTTTTAGATCTTTTAAATTGTTTAAAGAAAAGTGAATTTGTTAAAAAAAAAAATAGATGTCAGTGTGCAGGATTTACTGAGTTAGAGTATGATGAAAGGTTTTCACCAATATTGTACCAATATTGATTCATGGACCAAAGATTACCCGGAGCTCTAAAACACCTTGTTTAGAAGTACATTTTGGACGCTCCTCTCTCTTAAGCAATTAATTGCAGCCTCTGCGATTTGGAAATTGCATAAGTTCATATTATGTTTATATTATATTTTGATTTTTTTTAATTAATTGTTCAGC